>NW_004444265.1:913623-955316 GCF_000243295.1 Trichechus manatus latirostris
AAAAGTAGAGAGAGAATGTTTTAAGATTTATTGGAAGAAAACTTTCATAATATCATGAAAGATGAGAAAGTTTGCATCCAAGAAGCTCAACAAACCCCATACAGGGTAGACTCCAAAAGAAAGCCACCAAGACATATCATAATCAAACTTCCTAAAACCAAAGACAAAGAAAGAATTCTGAAAGCAGCTTGTGAAAAATGAAATATGACTTACAAAGGGACACCAATAAGACTAAGCACTGATTTCTTGGCAGAAACCATATAGGCAAGAGGAAAATGGAATGACATATATAAAATCCTGAAAGAAAAGAATTGCCATCTAAGAATCATATATCCAGCAATATTTTCTTTCAAATACAATGCTGAAACTAGGACATTCCAAGATTAAACAGAAATTAAGGTAATTTGTAAAAACCCAACCAACTTTACAAGAAATATTAAAGGGAGTTCTTCAGACAGAGAACCAACAACATCAAACAACAACCTGAGATTAAGACACATGACAGCATCACCCAGATACCAACCAAGATAAAGAATTCTCAAAATTAAAATAAAGCTGTAAAACTGAAAACAGGAACTGGAGATGTCAAACTGTAATGACAACAACTTCTAAACAAAAATGGGGAATAAATGTTGTAGCTATAGAACTTCATATGGAGGAAGTCAAGGCAATATCAAGATATAACAGACTTTTTAAACTTAGGAAGGTATAGGTAAATTTCAGAGTAACCACAAAGAAAATTAATAAATCTACTCACCAAAATAAAGAAGAAGAAAATCAAAAAGACTCAGTATCTCACAAAATCAACAACAACAAAGGAAATGAAAATTCATAAACGAAAAGAACTCAGCACAGAAAATTAAGTGGGACAAAGAAACCGTTAACACCACACACACACAAAAAGCATGACAAAAATGGCAGCAGTTAATTCATACCTATCGATAATCACACTGAATGTAAATGGTTTAAATGCACCAGTCAGGAGACAGAGAATGGCAGAATGGATAAAAAAACATGTTGCCTACAAGAGACACACCTTAGACACAAAGACATAAATAAGTTAAAATCAAAGGATGGAAAAAATATATATCAAGCAAACAGTAACCAAAAGAGAGCAGGAGTGGCAATAATAATCTCTGATAAAATAGACTTTAAGTCAAAATCCATTATAAGAGACAAAAAAGGCATTACATACCTACTCCTCACTTACCGACTATCTCGTTATCTGACATTTCGCATTTACAACAACAGTAAAAAATCTGCTATCCGACTATTTTGCATGTTAACATTTGTCTGGCAGTAAACTTCTAGTCCAAAAGCTGGTTTCAGAAGCCAGTTTCTCCACATTTGACCTGGTAGCCATCAGCCCTGGTGACCACTGTTCTCAGGATGGTAACTAATCTTGAGAGCCAGCTTTTTTGTTGTTGTTGTTTTTAATTCATAGATTAATTTACCCACCAACTAAGCCAGGTGCACATTTAGGTACCTAGAAGTGGGAGAGTAGTTATTTCTGTGACTGGCCTGTGGCTCGTCCCTGAGGTTATACAAGATGACTGTTACTTCTAAGCACTCTGTCAGAATTCTCACTATCTCATATTTATTCAATCACCAACTCTGAAAGGTGATGGGAGTAGATTTCTCAATGCTCTTTGTTGCTGGAATAAGTATTTTGCAAAGTAGAAGTGTTAATTTTTTACTTCAAAATTCTACCCAGTATATTCTTTTTCAAGGAACTCCTGGTTTTATACAAAATAATATTTTTTTAGAAAGCAATAAAATAAAATAATTAAATTAAGCGAGGATAAAGGGGTTAGCATTATTGTCCACAATATGAATAAGTGACTATTACACATTGTGAATACAATGTTTTTAGACCACAAAATAAACATGAAAACAGGAGAGGATGAATCCAAGAAAGGAGGCGGCATCTTATACTGGTCAAATACTCTGCAAGGTGGTGAGGTTAGAGTCCCTCACATAACATTTACATTCTATTGGAATAGACAGGTCAAGGAAATCAGAGATTACAAAGGAAAATTTGAAATAAATTGTAGGAGAGCTACAACACACTTTTGAAAACTGCCTGTCAAGATTTAATGGATTCATTGAATATACCAGCATGATATACCAGCATATCGACTACGCAATAAAAGTTAAGGGGTCGTGGTAACCACACATTATCTGGTTTAGGGAAATATTGTAGCAAAATCACTGAAGGTAATTTGCCTGTGACTCAACAAAGAGAGTCTGACAGTTTCTTTATTTTCACCCAGAAAAACATGTCTCATATAATTGATTTTTTTTCCACCTGCCACACCAGTAGCAGGATATAGAAATATACAAAACGCACTTGTTCCACATGCAGAATTTTATAGCACTTTATTTAAAAAAACAATCTTAGGTCTTGAGGAGTTTTGTTGCTATTTTAGGCACTATAAAAATGTGGGTAAAAGAAAAATCGCAAATTCTGTTTCCCAGTGAACTTGTGAAGAAATGGAAGTTATATAGAAAAATGAAACAAAAAAGATGAATACATTTTAATCTCATGTGATTTGAGAGGGAGGCAAGATGATATGTTGAAAGCAGCACTAACCTGAGATTAAAGAATGCTTGGTCCTACTCAGGGACTTTCATGAATCTCACTTTGTGCTTTTCATCAGGACATATCACCTCTCTGTGCACCAACCTTCTAGCTGGTAAAATGAATGAGTTTGACTAAATCATATCTAAAGTCACTTGCAACTCTCAAGTCTTAGGGTTCTTTTGAAATCAGCTGCAAAGTGAGATTTGGTTGGAAATATGCCTTGTCTGCTTGAGTATGTTTGAGGACTGAAAACTCAACAACTTTTATTCTTGTTGTCAATGCTCTAAGCCTTCATAACTTTTGGAAACGCTCTCTGTTTGCTTAATAATTGACTGCAATGCTTCCAACATCTTCATGTCAACAGGCAAGCCAAACTAGAAAGAAACGGGAAGTAGACACAGAAACCCTTTAAACCAGCTAGGTTTTAAATAGTCTTATTTAAAGAGAACTTCCAAATTCCAGCTGTGTACTGTTTAAATGTCTCCTTAAATGAAACTGAAAGAGGGAGAATAGGATCCTATTAGCAAGAGTTTCCTTTCCTTGCATCTGATAAGTTAACATCTGTGCCTTCTGATAAAAGCATCTTTTTTTTTTTAAGTGGCATTTGCACCATTCATTAGTTTCCTTTTAGTACAAATAGCTGACTCCAAAAAATGCCCCAAGGCTACGATGAATTGTTAAACAGGTGGTAGAAGACATCACCTGAGAAGGAAGCCTATCCAGATATACATTTGGGTTTTCCACATTAGCAACATATCTTTCATGGGCCATGGGAATATATGCCTGCGTCACATTTTCTGCCCCTGGAGGCTTATTGGCAGGGATTTGAGCCACTTTAGTATGTTCCGGCATCATGGCGGATACTGGTACAAATGCCTGAAAAACAAGGAAGTGCGTCTATGCCACGTTTGAGTGTTGAGAGCCATATGTATGAGGGGATGCTTCTCAGAGGAGAGATTGTGTGAAACTTTTGTGTCTTTTGGCTTCTGTACAGTGAGATAAGTCTTGCAAGTATGTCTGCTATTTCCTTTGTGTTACTAGGAAGGCATGGTTACCGGCATTCAGAAATAGTCAAGTAAATGAGTTATTTTTGGGGTGAAAACAGTTTGTGATGCACTTCTTGGGCCATGGGACTGATATGTCCTGCATGTGTAGTGCGCTTCATGGAACATGATACCGATACAGCCCACTCTAAATCAAACAATTATGTGCGCAAGTGCAATGTTTATTTAGCATTTTGTGTGTACTTCTGGAAAATTGAGTAAGACATTTTATGGCTCAAGTGTAACCAAGAAGTGTGATGCACCATGGGACTGATATGTCCCTCGTGTATGATGGGCTTCATGGAACATGGGACTGATATGTCCTGCTTGTAATTGGCACCCCATTTTAAAGAGAGAAAAAAAAAAAAAAAAACTACCAACAAATAAAACATTCCATTAGTGAAAAAACCATGACATCGCAAAATTCCAAAAAAAATTAATTCATCCATGAAAGTGTTATAACGTGAAAGAAAACTTTATTAGTTACACAAGATATTTTAATACTTTCAAACCATGATTCACTTATTATAATAAGGATATGAGGATATTGATGTGATGACAAAGTTAATTACTAATTTGTAGTTATCTACTGATTCCCTTAGAGGTACACCTAATAGTTAAGAAAGCACTACTTTTTATTTTTTCCTTGTAATTATGTGTCCCTGTTTTGAACAGGAGACTTTTTTTGTTTTTCTTTTATCCTCATTCCCAAATGGCAGGCCCTCAGGTTATATTTTTGTTTGCAGACTTCTGGTTATTCTGCCAACTTTCCCCTTCTCTATCATGTCCAACAGTGGTCCTCTGGAGCCTCCATCTGTCAGAAAACACCTCTTTACCTTCTGTTTATTCACATAATACTCCCTTCTCCTCCGCGTTAAAGGACTTCAGAAGAAACTAGTTCTCTTATAGTCAGTCCTCTTGCTGAGAGACTTCTTGTTCTCACAAGCCCAACTCCTAGTTACCATAAGGATGAAGGTAAAAACCAGTTGCCATTGAGTCAGTTTCGACTCATGGCAACTCCATGTGTGTCAGAGTAGTACCATGCTCCATAGGTTTTCCAGTGGCTGATTTTTTGTAAGTAGATTGCCCTGCTTTTCTTCTGAAGCACCGATGGGGGGACTCGAACCTCCAACCTTTTGCTTAGCAGATAAGGTTATTAACTCTTTACACCACCTAAGGACTCCAAGGACAAAGGTAGTATCTCTTAAGTCCCTGTGCAACAATCTTTTCTCTTATGAGGCTTATGCCATCCAAAGATTTCACCAGACTCTTATCAATCTTTTTCTTTTATCTATTCACAGCCTCTTTTCAAAGCACAGGTCTCCTCTTCTAACTCTGACAAGGCTGCTAAGAGATTTGGTCTGGAGTTTAGTGTTTGATATATTTTCCTCATTACATACCTTATAGGTTCTGAAATAACAGTCTTTATCACCTGCCATTTCTCCAACAGGAGATATATTACTCTTAACCAAAGGAATATTGTTATAGCAGGAGCACTACAGGAGTTTGCAAAATGAGTCCCGTCATAGTAAGGGTCTTCAGCAGACTACCAATGCATTACAACATATCTCCCTCTTCTTGTCACTGCTGGGCAAACACCGACAGCCAGTATCTTTTCCCCACACAGCAGCAAAAAAAAAAGAAAGAAAGAAAAGAAAAAACAAACAACAACAATGAAAAAACAAACAACAACAATTAAAAAAAAAACCCTAAAAAACTGTTTTTTTAATTATCGATGAGCTGACCTCAATATCTACAAAGTCCAGACCTCTGCTATTCCAACCACTGTTTGTGGAGAGGGAAGAGTTTTATATTCTTTGCAAGACTAAGAGGCTATCACTCAAATTATTTATTTATTAGTCAGGCAAACTATGTGGCATGATTGTTTAACACTTGACAGCAAGCTGAGAGAGGGTATGAAGTCAGACGTAGGATGGACTTTACACTGATTGTTGTAATAAGCCTTGAGAGGCAGGAAGTAATCTTTCATACATAAAAAGGTCCAGGTCAGTGTTTCTTAAAATGTGGATAAGACTGGGAACTTCCAGTTTGAACAGATTGATGCTCCCCTCCTCCCAAAAAACTCTGAAACTGAGAAAAATTGCCATAACTACCACTTCAGGGTTCTATAAAATAACCAAAGGCAAAGAATAAACTGAGAATCATTTCTTCATGAAAAATTCCTGAACTTCAGGTAAATGGAGTCTGTCCCTTGCCTGCTGGTGATATCCCATGCCCCCTTTGCCCCAGCTTAATTGGCATGAAAGTGCTTCTAAGGTAAGGATGGCTATAAAAATGAACAGTTTCATTGCTGAAGGGGGCTAATTTGATTTAGCACAGGGCAAAAGTCCTACACTCAATGGCATTGTCAGTAAAAGTAGCAAACTCAGTAAGAAACAAAAGGGGAAACATGAGGCCACAGTCCTGCTTGAGGTGAGTAGCAGAATGGCAGATAACTCGAGATTTAACCAGAAGATCCAGGAAATAAGAGAGCCATCTAGGGACTAGGTAAACCTGCACACATGGCTGGCTGACTAGGAGCCTGTCAAGGAAGTCTCAGGATGGCCCTGCAAAAATCAAGCTAGCACAGACTTGAAAACTGCATGGCATTTACATGTACACCCCAAACCACATGTAGATCCATCAGGAAAGAAGGGAAACCTTACTGACTTAAGGTGTTTGAGCACAACATCTGCTCAAATGACTCGGTAACCACTAAACTATGAAGACACAGGTGTGATCCTTACAAGATGAGGCTAAAAAATGAAAATAGATTTAAAAAAAAAAAGAAAACAGAGACACAGGGGCCACACACTGTGGTGGAGAGCAACTACACAGATTAAATCCAGATGTGTTACTAAAACAGAAAACAAAATAGAAATAATAACAACCCACGGGGAAAAATAATCACAGTCCAGAGTTGTTACAATAAATTATTAAAAAATTAATGTTTTCAACCAAAAGTTATAGGAAATTCAAACAACAGGAAAGTGTGATTCACAGGGGAAAAAAAAAATCAGTAGAAACTGTCTCTGAGTGGGCAAAATGTTGTTTTTAGAAGACAAAGTCTTCAAAACAGCTAAGACAAATCTTCAAAACATACAAAAATAGGTATGTTCAAAAAATTGAAGAGTTCTGTGCTTAAAGAGGAGAGCTGGTGGCACAGTGGTTAAGAGCTATGGCTTCTAATGAAAACATCAACAGTTCAAATCCACCAGCCACTCCTTGGAAACCCTATAGGGCAGTCTACTCTGATGTATAGGTTGCTACGAGTTGGAATCAAGTCAGGGGTAATGTGGTTTTTTGTACAAGTGCTGAAAGAAGGCGACCTGTTGGTGCAGCAATTAAGCACTCACCTCCTAACCAAAAGATCAGTGGTTTGAACCCACCAGCCACTCTGCAGGAGAAACATATGGCAGTCTGCTTTTATAAAGATTACAGCCTTGAAAACCCCATGGGCCAGTTCTACTCTATCCTATAGGGCCACTATGAATTGGAATCAACTCAACAGCAATGGATTTGGTAAATATGATGATAATGACTCAACAAATAAAGAATCACAATTAAAAAAACAGAAACTATGACAAAGAATCAAATTGCGATTCTGAGGTTTAAAGTTGCAATAACTGAAATGAAAACCTTACCGTATTAGCTATATAGCAGATTTGAGAAAGCAGAAGCAAGAATTAGTGAACTAGAAGATAAACACTAGAAGATGTGCAATCTGAAAGTCAGAGGAAAATAAATGAAGAAAAATGAACACAGAATCAGAAATTTGTAGGACAACTACAAGTCTGCCAACATAGGTACAATGGGAGTCCCAGAAGGAGAAGAGACAGAGAAAAAGGGGCAGAAGAATATTTAAAGGAATAATTGCTGATAACTTCCCAAACTGGTTGAAAAATATTAATTTACAGATTCAAGAAGTTCAATGAAACTAAGTAGGACAAAGAGAACCACATGTAGCCACTTCATGTGGTGAAACTATGAAAAGACATGAGAAGCTAGTTTGTTCTGTAAACCTTTATCCAAGTATAATAATAATAATAACAACAGGAAAACTATTAAAAGACAGAGAAATATCTGAAAGCAGCAGGAGAAAAATGACTCATTGTGCACAGCAGAACAACAATATGATAAAAAGTTGACTTTTTATCAGAAACAATGGAAGACCAGAGGCAGTGGAATGGCATGATCCAAGTCCTGATAACAACAAAAACCAACACACACACAAACAAACCTGCCAACCAAGAATTCTATGTATAGTAAAGCTATAATTCAAAAATGAAGGTGATATAAAGGCATTCCTAGATAAAACAAGACTGAGAAAGTTGAGTGCTAGCAGAGCTGCCTTACAAGAAATGTTAAAGAAAATCCTACAGCCTGCTGAGTAATGACATCAAATGGTAACTGAAATCTGGAGGAAGAAATTAAAAACACTTAAAGATACGTGAGTAAATATTAAAGAATATATAAATATATTTTTCACATTTCTTTTCTTAATTCCTTTAAAAGGAATTTTTAAAATATCTGTAACAAGATATTGATGAGTTTATAACATATATAAATGTAATGTATATGACAATTAGAATAGTAAGGATGGGAATGAATTGGTGCTAGATCGAAGCAAAGTTGTTATACTTCATTGAAATTAAATCAGTATTAACCTAAAGTATATTGCGAACAGTTAAGATACCTATTATAATCCCTAGAGCAATCACTAAAAATGCAAAGAAAAAAAAAATCAACAAGGAAACTAAAATGGTACATTAAAAAAAATGTTTTTACACAAAATAAGGCAGTAAGGAGTAACAGAAATTGTACATATAGAAAACAAATGGAAAATTGGCAGACATAAATTCATCTGTATCAATAGGTACTTTAAATGTGAATGGACAAAAACACTTTAATCAAAAAGCGCAGATTGTCAGACTGGATTAAAAAAAAAACACGATCCAACTGTCTACAGGAGACACATTTTAGATTCCAGATATTGGGGGGGAAAAAAAAAAAAGGATACTGTTGTTGTTGGGTGCCATCAAGTAGATTCTAACTCATAATGATCCCATGTGACAGAGTAGAACTGCCCTATAGAGTTTTTTGTTTGTAATCTTCAGGGAAGCATCTGCTAGGTCTTTCTCCTGCCAGAGCCACTGGGTGGGTTTGAACCACCAATCTTTAGGTTAGTAGCTGAGTGCTTACCCTTGTGCCACGAGGGCTCCTTTAAAAAAAAGATAAAAGAATAGAAAAAGATATGCCATGCCAATAGTAGCTATAAGAGAGCTGTACCTTCTATATAAATAGACTTTAAAAAGTCT
Organism: Trichechus manatus latirostris; assembly: GCF_000243295.1. NCBI lineage: Eukaryota > Metazoa > Chordata > Mammalia > Sirenia > Trichechidae > Trichechus > Trichechus manatus. The sequence continues at coordinate 922,569 of NW_004444265.1, forward strand.
ACTTAAAGTCTAGAAAAATAGACTTGAAGAAATATTACTAGAGACAAAGAGAAACATTTCATAATGATAAAAGGGTCAATATATCAGCAAGATATAATAATTATAAACTTACACACGCCTAAAATGCCACATGATTCTATTTATACAAAATGTCCAGAAAAGGTAAATCTATAGCAATAGTAAATAGATTAGGAGTGACTGGGGCTGGGGTTGGGTGCAGAGATTCACTGCAAAAGGGAGCGAGGGAACTTTTGAGAGTGACAGACATGTTCTAAAACTAACTTGGTGATGATTGCCCAACTCTTTACATGTGCTGAGAATCATTCATTTGTACACTTACAATGGGTCTAATTTATGGTGTGTGAATTATACCACAAAAAAGTTGTAAATAAACTAATAAACAAATAAATAAATGAATGTATTGTTTTTTTTTAATTTGGTAAACACTTAGAGTATCTGTTTTATAATAATTTGGTGTACTTTTGCTTATTTCTAAGAAATACCCCCCTTAAGTCTTTGAACTGAAAGCAAGGTCTTAAACTAAAATTCCTAAGTTCCAAAGCTCTGTTCTTCCAAGAGAAAAAGACAGGACAGCTACGGCATTTCAAGCATTCAAAATGGCTGACTTTCGCTTGTTTCTATGTACATGGGTAGGTAGACACAGTTATCCAATTGATTTGGGGCCAATAGTTGACAGGCTGCTTGAAAGAGTTTTTTTTTTTTTTTTTCAGGTGGGAACAAAGAGTGAATAACATATCCTTTAAATATTTTGTTTTAATTTAAAACATATGAACATAAAAATAATTCTGCAGTAATTATTCTATAATCATTTTGATGTTAGGTAAAGGCTTTTTTTGCGTGTGTTTGGGTCCACTAATTTGAGGTCACTGTTATTTTTTTGGAATAGCGACATACGTAATGCAATTTTTTCAAATTCAGGCTTTAGTCTTCTTAAGGTACAACATGAACTTGCACATCAATTTGAGAAACTAATCCTTCTAGATTTTTATTAACCTTCTTCATCTATGACAGCAAAAATGTAGAGACTCATTTTCTAGACTTTTTATAACAGTTAACTGTATTTTCAAAGAAAGGTCTCTTTTTTGTACTCATGTGTCTTCCATATGCATGATAATTAACTTACACAATTAGAATAACAAAAACCACTCAAATAAACAGGTTTGGTTACACAAAAAAGTGAGGTAAGCCTAGAACTGAGCTGGTGTTTGACAATGTGCATGGATTTTAGTTAATCTGTCCAAGCATTTGTACCAAGCATTTGAAACGGTATTGTTTCATGTCACTCCCCTACATTCTCTTTGGAGCTCATTTCCAGCTCTTATCTTCTATCAGTTATTTCTTGCCACAGTGATGCCGCACAATGACTGCAATACTACAATGGCTATAAATATAAGCATTTACTACTCACTCATCTGGAGCCATTGGGGGCAGGGGATAGGCTAGACTGTTCCACTGATCATGATTGAGTTCTTACTGCTGTTGGCTGGTCTCCAATGACCTCGGTTGATTCAAGTAGGGTAACTCAGCTGTGCTCTGAATGTCTCATCCACCAGCAAGCCAGTCTTAACATGTTCCCAGGACAAAGGTAGAAGAGCAAGAAAGACAAAGCATAAAACATAAGCTCTTGTTCACCCTCTGCATGTGTCACATGTTCTGATATTCCATTGGCTAAAGCAAGTCAAGTAGCTGAGCCCAGAATCAAGTTGTGGAGCAGAAGATCCTATCTACATGGGAAAACCTGTCGAAATTATGGAGCAAATAGTGAGGTTTGAGGCTATGAAGAATCAAGGACATTTTTATAAATCAACTTACTGCATGCCACTTTCCTTGGGATAAAATTCATGGGCATTATCTGTCTAACATTCTAGACTTATAGTCCCTTTTCCTTCTCAGCTATTGTGATTCCCGTCTAATCTCCTTTTGCTATCAAATCCTATGGCCTCACTCTCAGCCTTATCTGTGCCACTTCTGTAATCTGAGCTCCAAAAACACACTTTATGATTAAATCATATATCTGTCTAGCTTTCTCCCTCTCTGATTCCTTCTACGTCTACTTTTCTGACCTCACAGTGATTGCCCTGTCCTTGAATCTTTCTTCACTGTTTCCTTAGTATATCGACCATATCACGAATTAACTTCTTCCCTGAACAATTTGGGATTCAGGTGTTATCAGTTGTACCTGTTTTTTGTTTCCATTGTTATTCCAAAAGTTTTTTTGGGAAAAAACTTTAAACTCAAATGAAATCAACTAACCACGATTTCTGCTTTTCACCATTGCTGAAGAAAAATCATAGAGCTTTGCTGAGGCAGCGATGTCTTAACACTCTGTAAAAGATTGATTATTGATGTTCATAGTGTAGGTTTGTTGCTATGAACCAGCTTCCCTGCCAAATTCTATATTTTCCAGGATTCCCATTGCATCTATATGTGGTCATGTCACTGAGTTTTGTCCAATAGAATGGAATAATTGTGTCATTTGTAGGTGGGACCACTAAGAACTCCAATGATTCTCCATGCTCATTCTTTTTCTCCTCCTGTCCGGTGCAGAGTATCCAGCAAAGGACCCTGAGGCCCTAAAGGATTAAAGATCTACAGGAGGAAAGACCTTGGGTTGCTGAAGGAATATGAGGAAGGTCATTTACCAACCAGGAATAACTACATTGGAATCTACGTGAACAGAAAACACTTTTATTGTAGTAGACCACCGAGATGAGGTAGACGTCTTCAGGAATTTACTTACCTTACATAATCAATAGCTATTAATGTCATGAGATCTATGGTATAAAGTTTCAGTCAAACCCATAACCCTGTTCTGCTATACTAAACCATGTGCTTAGTTAGCTTTCTTCAATTTCTTTCAGTGGCTGCCCCACAACATTACTTCTGTCCTCACATTCCAAACCATTCACGTCCCCATGTCTCCATTATTCAGAAGATAAACTTGCTTCATTTTCACAAAAATAAAAGTTCTCTCCTCCTCTCTGAACTATATGTATCAAGAAAATATAAATTATACCCAGTTTTATAGTTACTCAGAATGAATCAAATATTCTTTGACAAGAAGTATTAAAACACATAAGGAAAATACACTCTTTCAGGAGCTGGTGGGTAGCATTGGCTTTGACTTTTATGTTCTGAAATAAATTATTTGTAGGAAGTAGAAGTCATAATACACTAACTAAACCAGTTATATTTGGAATTTCATTAGAATACTCATGACTATTGAATAAGACAATTAAATAACAAGATTTTTGTCTTTAGTTACTATCTTCATGATTGGGATCAGGGCCAGATTAAGGCATATGAGGGCCCTAAACACTGATGATATTTGTGGCCTCCTCCTTTGCTTATTCACACATTCAAACGTTATATATGAGTTAGACATATGTATGTGTGTTTGTCTTGTCTATCTATGATGTAACTTCTTTTTAAATGCAGCTATAATATTAGCAATTGAATGCAAAATGGTGTATGCCATTTTAGCAGAATGAGTTGAACTGGATTATAAAATTTTTAGTGGATGCAAAGTACTAAGATTTTTACTATATGCCACATTTTCTACAAAAAGAATATTCTACAACAAAGAAAATGAGCCAGTGAACTTAGTTGTTTCAACAATCAATGTAAAATTCTGTTGATCTCCCACAACAGAAAATTGACTTATCATCAATTTTGCTTGAAATAGCTCATACTTCAATTTTGATGCAAGTTATGCAATAAATGCTATAATTATAAGTGTATAAATGAAAAGATGTCATAAAAATTTTAATGATCATAAAACAAATATTATAGCAAATTACTATATTTTATTTTTAGATAGATCCTTCATTTCTAACATGTTATAATTAAAAACATTTCCTTCTATTCTTTGCTCTTACAAATTCTCAATGATTTCATCACAATTAAACCACTGAATAATATCTACTTCCATACACAATAAGGATAATGAACTGAGTCTTTCTTGCCTCATTGTTGTACGCTGGGGGTTTTTGAATCTCTTTAGAGATGAAAATAAGCGATCTGTTGTGCAGTTTGTGATCATTGAAATTAGGAATATGCATGAGGTGCAATGAACTACTTAATATGGCCCTCTATCCATGGTCTTGTAACTCCCACCCAAGTGATTGAGTGGGACTATGCTAATAAGGTATATGGAACCCTAACAAGGGGATTGGTCAGTTTTGCCATTCTGCTAGGGTTAAAACGAGCCATCCCAGTGGCAGAAAGGAAAAGATCTCACTACCACCAAGGAAGAAAGGCCTTGAGTGGAGCGCATCCTTTGGACCCGGGATTCTGCACTGAGAAGCTCGTGAAACCAGGAGACCGAACGAGAGAGAGAGAGTCAGCTGTAACACTGGTGAGCTTCCTGGCCCACAGAATGAGAAAGCTGAGTGCTTATAAGCAGCAGGCTTGCTAGAGGAGTAGGGTGCCTCCAGAGACTTGGTGGAGCTAGGTTTGCTGACCCACGGCACTAGAGCTGAGTGCCTTTGGGCTGAGGCTTACTGGCAGAGTGGGGTGCCTCTGGACACTTATTGGCAGAGCTAAAAGAGCTTTGCAACACTTGTCCAAGCAAGGCAGAGGCCAAGGGGCCAGAGAGAGGCGAGTCTGTCAGCACAGCTGAGAAGAGTCTGTCCTAATAGAAGAACTGTATCCTGAGCATTCCTGGACCTGAATTATAACCTGTTACTTCCCTAATAAACCCCATAATTGTGAATATTGTCTGTGAGTTCTGTGTGGCCATTGCAATGAATTATCAAACCCAGCGGAGAAGTAGAGAGTGCTGTGGGAAGGACCATTGGTGTCAGAATTGGTAAAGATGGAGAAGAGGGGAGGCATGTCTACCTCTGCCTCATAGAAATCAGCCTTGGGCTGCTGATCTTGACTCTCCTTCCCCTTGTGAAGTTAGAGGAAGTCAGATGCCTCCATGCCATTTTTACAATGCATAAAGCAATTTCAACATTGGGAAATATGCATTCTATTTATCTTTTATTATGAAAGCATACATGCTTGCGTGAGTACAGTTTGTCTTTCCTGAATCTGCAAACTTAGTTCTCATGTAGGAATAAAATTGTCACACTTCTCTATAAAGGTTTGTATTTAAGTCATCGAGATAAGCCTGCACTAATTTCTTGGATGCCTTAATGCATTCTTCATCAGGAATATTCACATTGTTTAAGAAGGAAAATCTATTTGAAAAAATTTCATACACTTTCACCCTTCCTTTCATGCAAAATTCAAGTTTGTCAATGATGGTATAGTACTTGGTTACGTGAAATTGATCTCTGGCACAATGATACTTCTGGAGCACTTCCGTCATTTACTTGTTTCTTGCTAATGCTTCTGCAAAGATAAACTGCTTGATAATCAGTATTTGGCAGTATTTGTTTTGTTGTGTTTTCAAAATCTTCTCTTAAATTATGTAAACACCCCGTTAATGACTGGTAGAGATCTGCACATGTCTTTAAATTTACTTGTGAATCTTGGAGAGCTTGACTCGTCAGATGAAAATGCTGCAATATATTATTCCACATAACCAATATAGATACATACTCTAGTGTTTGCATTTTGCTGGCGATGCTTTCAGCTTCTCTTTTGGTATTTCCTTTTTGCGTCTGGTCTTCAGCAATATTTTCTAAGGCATCTAAAATCTTAGCGTACAAATACAGGATCGTACTCATTGCTACTCTATGCCCTTCCCAATGTGAATTAGAAAGATTTTAACACTCGATCATTGCCTAAATATGTTTTAAAACCTGCCCATTGGTGAGTAGAGGCAGCAAAAAACGTGTAGAGGAATTGAACAGCAGAAAAAACAACTGCTTCCAGACAGCCATCTACTGCAGTACATCCTGCAAGACTAAGTGAATGTGCAGCACCTAGTATGAAAATGGCATATTCATTAGGTTCTAAAATTTTCTAGTGCATGCCTTTACAATGCCCTGACATATTGGCAGCATTGTCATAGGACTGGCCTCTGCACATAGAAAAACTAATTTTTCAAACTTCACATAAATAGTGACGTATTTGATCTGCAATTTCTTCATCAGTATAACTGTTTAAGCTAGTAAAGGTGTTAAATCACTAGACAAATTTTTCATCTGTTGGAGATATGTGTCTTAAAACAATACATAGCTTATCTATATGAGAAAGATCAGGAGTAGAATACACAGACAAACTGAAATATCGAGCTATACTTATTTCACCAAAAATAATTGATGGTTAAGGTTATTAATTCTTCACATGTTGTTTTAGACATATAGGATGGGTTGTCCTTTCCTCTTTTACCATATTCTGAGACGTGACCTGCTAAAAGTGGATCAAACTGAGCAACAAGTTCAAGTAAACCCCCCAAATTCCATTTGGTGGGAACCCAAACACTTTATTTCTTCTTCAAAAATATAGTCCACATACAGAAATTGTGATAATGACAACAACAATGCATTGCATAACAGCTTTCCAATAATGATGTTCTTCACTGATTTGTGTTCATGAGTTAAGCCAAAACTATGTCTTTGGTTTAAATATGATAATATACAATCTCTGTGAATTGAATTGTTTTCATGTTTATCAGTCATATTTGAGTCGCACAAGTTGCTAAATCCATCCATAGCAAATCGAGAATTCAATGATTTAGGACTGAATAGTTCGCAAACGAATCAATATACAAAGCCAGTTGATGGAGAATACAGTAGCCACTCCTTCTTATAATTTCACCATTAGCTTTGAACCCTAGAAATATATTCTGGCTACAGACTTTGTTTACTATCCAGAAATTTTCAACACGAATTTTCAAACAGTCCACTGTTGACAATGTTGACAATCACTTGGCCCTCTTTCAATCCAATAATTTACATCTTTTGAAGAAAAATTATTCCATAAAGCATGATCTGTATTTCTCTTATTTATGAGGTGTGCAGATGTGACAATTTCAGATTCTAAAATAGTTTCACTTTCTACACCATTATTAATTTTTTTACTACAGCAAGAAATGGGTGCAGAATTTGGAACAAATTCTGTTACAGTTGTACTGTTATCAGTAATTTCAACACTAATGGTGCTAGGACAATGATTTGTACCCATTAAACTCGAGCATTCAGTGGAAGAAATCACTTCTGAGTCATTACATTTTAAAAAGGAAGTTAATTTTGGAATTGTCTTTAGGGAGTTATGAATTCTTTTCTTTTAATCTTTTGCAAGATATCCTTTTTTCCCTCCACTTAGTTGTTGCTAGATATAAAATTATGTCACTTTTTAAATTTGGTTCTACTGTAACAAATAGATTTGAATAATTGAAAATAAATAAAATTTATAAAATAAAATTTACATTTGAATTTGGACATTAACGCAAAAATTTGCCATCACTGTCATCCCCATCGGGTATCAGCAGTAGTCCAATGAACTGTGAGGATGCAACATCAAAGGACTTATAGTTTACTCATACTTATTTAAAAAAAAATTCATTTGGAACATGTAATTTTCTTCTTCAGATCTGAGATAGTCAAAAGAAATAGTACTTACAAGGCAATGGGAAATAATTTCATTTGTGTGTTGTATGGTGTTTGTTGGCGGGCCCTTCACAGACCTCCGCGAGTATTTTTCGTATTGAAAAAATACTTAAAAATTTGCACACTCATTTTCCATCTTTTGATGCTGCATCCTCACAGTTCATTGGACTACTGCTGATACCCAATGGGGGTGAGAGCAATGGCAAAGAACATGATACAAATACAAAGCTATGCTCAGTCTGAAGATGTGTTTTGGTTTGCTTCGCACAGGACCAGATATGTCACAAGTCATGTGATTATAGTGTTGCTGGCATGTTCTTCTGTGGTCAACGAAGAGAACTGAATATGACATTATACCCTGCTGGTCCAAATTGAAAAAGAAGGTATAATTGTTACCATACACAAAATTTATAAAATGGTATCAATTTCATTTAGTGCTCTGCCAGATCCCTTCCACTATGGTGCTCGCTTTTCCTTGTATCCTGTCTGCTTGGCATCTATGGGTCTTTGCTTTGAACAATTGGTGCCCCTGTTTTGTTCATGCCCTAAGCATGTGCTTACCTTGCTTATTGGGTAATCTACCTCTGACTGGAATTAAGATTTGCTAATCTTATAGAGGGGGCATTGGTCGTTCGGTGGTAGAGTTCTCATCTTCCATTTGGGACACATGAGTTCAATTCTCAGCAAATGCTTCCCATGTGCAGCTACCACCTGTCTGCCAGTGGAGGTTAGGTTGTTAAACTATGATGCTGAACAGGTTTTGGCAGAGCTTCCAGACTAAGATGAACTTGGAAGAAAGGCCTGGTTATCTACATCTGAAAACCAGCCAGTGAAAACTCTGTGGATCACAACAGTCCAATCCACAACTGTTCATGGCGCTGGTGCAGGACCAGGCATCAATTAGTTTCATTGTACATGGGTTGCCATGAGTAGAGGAAAAACAACAATCTTACAGAGCAGTAGTTCTCAGTCTTTTAGAGTTCACGGTATACTTTCAAATGCTGGAATGTTAGTATATCTGAAGTAATGTAAAAACCCAAAACAACACTTAAGCTAAAACTATTTCCCAATTATACTCTCTCTGATACAACAGGGTCTAAAGAAACCTCTATAGTTAGTTAATTATTCATTCTTGTAGAATTGTAAAGTTTTCCTGCAAGAATTTCTGCCTTGAACTTGTTCTGTATACTCACCAGGAACACTGCATGATTTCTGGTAAATACCAGGTTTTTTCTTAACAATCGGTTTTCCTTTAGACTAAAACTAAGCCTCTTACCTCTTGTTTACTACAGACAAGTTGAATTCTGCCATCCGTACTTCCAGGAACCTGTATCATTAGGTACCCTCTCTGAGAAACATTATCATAACAAAACAAATACTTAGTTGACTTACCCCACACATTGTCTCACATTACTGACACATTTGTGAAGGATTTAAAGCACAAACATGGGTTATAATATGCTCTTTGAAAACAACAATTGCAAAAAAATTAGAATGATAAAAACATACTTTAAAAGTGAGAGTAGAAATGAGCTTGCGTTAGTAGTGATTCCACTGAAGGTATTCAGAATGTGAATAATTTTGCAATATCTAAGGGGAGCACAGAGAAGAACATTTCAGAGTATGGAAAAAATCAAGTCCAAGAGAAAAATCTATTTACTTCTAATACTATATTTTGTTTCAATAAAAAGATAAAGTGAAACTCAGGATACTGTTAGGGATCAGGGTCCCCTAAGATAAATTTTCCTTCAGTGGTGAGATTGTAGAGAGCATTTCAATGCCCATAACTGTCAAAAGGATTAAAAGAGGAACTGAATAGAGTGGAGTATAGAAGCACATCTAAAAGTAGTACCACTTTATCTGGCAGAGTAAAGTCATGAAATGTTAAAAAGTCATGTTTCTATCCTTCCTGAATTGCATGAAATCTAGGAGACAGGAATAATGATCATCTCAGAAGCCTATACAAAAGGAAGACTGTAGCATTAATTTACCAATCAATGAGCCATTTCAGTTGATCCTCCCAGCAATTGAGAAGAACTAGACATCATTATTAAAGAAAAAGCACTATTCTAAATGCCAAGTGCACATCATTATTTTAAATAATAATACCTTACATTTGTGTAGCACTTCAGAGTTTACAAAGCACTTTAATGTACATTATCTCATTTATCAATCTCTAAAAAGAGGAAGAACATTTTAAGGCAAGGAATGGGATTAATATCAGTGTTGCACTGGATAAATGAGGGTGAGTTTCTAGAATAATAGACGTTCTCAACAAATCTTTATCAGGAACTGATGAATTGCCCATCTCAACTTCATTATCCTTATCACGATCACTTATGGGAGAAATGAAAAATTGATGAGCACCGTCATAATCAAAGAGAATAAATGTTTCTCTGTTAAAGTGAATGCATAATCTTTCCAGGAATAAAACAACAATATTCATTCATTATTAAATTCTGATGATGCTGACACCAAATTTTATTTAAACCAGTGAAGGAAATTAGCAATATAGAAGAAAACTTGTTTGGATTTGATATTGTTAAGCTATGTATACATATGTATGTATATACACATATATAGGGTTTTATTTTTCCCCTAATAAGATCTAGACCCTAGGCTCTCCCAATTGGATGAATATTTTTAGAATCCATTTAAAATACAGCGAGGGCTCATTTTTTATAGCTAGATGGCTACCTTCTAAAAATGAGTCAGCAATTGTCAAAGACATCACGTCACATGCATTACTTATAGGAGAACTTAATGGCATTTTACAACAGATGGACTTTTTTAAACAATTAGTTTTTGTAAGAAAATTATAATGCTTCCTTTGTTATCCCCTATACCCTCATCCTAGCCCAGCCCTACACAAATATAATGTAAGAAGTACAATTTACCTTATTTTCTTCATCTGGTCTTATCAAATATTTTCATTAAGCTCATGTAAATTAGAACAGAAAATAGTGATATTTTGCCATTAATCACATCAAAAGATGCATTAATATTATACATAAGATATGACTTTTTTTTATCTCACCCTAATACTTAACTTAGCAACTGTAGCTCTTAACCACTACACCACCAGGGTTTCGTTCAAAGAAATAACAAATATAATTAAGCAAAAAAAGAAAATAAATATAATTCCAACATTTTCACTACAGTAGATAACCACTCTAAAATTACTGGTTTAGGTTATTCTAGTGCTGTTTTTTTTCTATGACTGTGTATATGTGTACCTGTTGTGTGTATATCTGTATATATGTGTATGTGTATGTGTATGTGTGTGTGTGTACATGTGTGTGAAGTGTGTAGCTCATGTACCTCAGCTAAAACTTAGAGGCTGCCATTACAAAACATAGACATTCAAAGAAATATCATACAGCCCTTAAAAATAATCATATCAGTAAATGTTTATTGAGAGAGAAAATTATGGCCCTGATATCATAAATCAAAATAAATTTAAAAAATTTAATCATAAGGCACATATAATTTTGTAGCCTAGTATTTAAATTCAGTGACATATTATTAATAATTACTAATACTTATTTATGCTCAAGAGGAATGTTTACATAGACCAAGAGGCAGTCCTTCGAACAGTATAATGGGATACCTGTGCGTCAGAGTTATATCCTTTCACCATACTTATTCAATCTGTACGCCGAGCAAATAATCCAGACTATATGAAGATGAACGTGGCATCAGGATTGGAGGAAGACTCATTAAAAACCTGCAATACATGGATGACACAACCTTGCTTGCTGAAAGTGAAGAGGACTTGAAGCACTTACTGATGAAGATCAAAGACCACAGCCTGCAGTATGGATTACATCTCAACATAAAGAAAACAAAAATCCTCACAACTGGACCAATAAGCAACATCATGATAAACTGAGCAAAGATTGAAGTTGTCAAGGATTTCATTTTACTTGGATCCATTAGCAACACCCATGGAAGCAGCAGTTAACAAATCAAAACATGCATTGCACTGAGCATATCTGCTGCCAAAGACCTCTTTAAACTGTTAAAAAGCAAAGAGCAAAGATATTACTTTGAGGACAAAGGTGCGTCTCACCCAAGCCAACGTATTTTCAATCACCTCATACCCATATGAAAGCTGGACCATGAATAAGGAAGACTGAAGAAGAATTGACACCTTTGTATTATGGTGTAGGCAAAGAATATCAAATATACTATGGACTTCTAGAAGAACGAACAAATCTATCTTGGAAGAAGCATAACCAGTATAGCCTTAGAAGTGAAAATGGTGAGACTTCATATCATGTACTTTGACATGTTATCAGGAGGCATCATTCCCTAGAGAAGGACATCATGCTTGATAAAGTGAAAATCAGTGAAAGGGAGGAAGACCCTAAAGCAGATGGACTGGCACAGTGGCTGCAACAATGGGTTCAAGCAGTACAATGGTTGTGAGGATGGCGCAGGACAGGGCAGGGTTTTGTTCTGTTGTACATGGGGTTGCTATAGGTCAGAACTGACTCACAGCACCTAACAACAACAACATATTTTACATCAATATTTATCTTTATCTTTTTAGATGTCCAAATGTATTTTTAAATGTCTAAATAGTGTTAATCATTAACTTGAATGAAGACAAAGAAAAAAAAAATTCAATGGATGTGAAAGAGAGAAGAATTACTAATCCACTGAAGAATCAAAATCTAAAAAAGGCTTAAAAGTTCAGAATTATGGTTTAAAGATATGTATTTAATAGGATCATAACAAAATGATAAAAATAATTGTAGTAATTTTAAGTACACATCATGTACCTAGAAATGTGGTGAGCCTTTAAAATATATTAAATATATATTCCTAAATCAAACTTTATTACACATAAAACTGGATTATGCAAAAGCAGAAATGTCTCTTAATAGCAAGCTTACCTCTCCCTGTCCTTCTTCCCAGGATAGCATTTGAGGTTAATGGCAAGTTTATGTGGTCCTACTGAAGGGGTCTCCAGTGTGCTCACTAGTCTGTGACTGCTCAGGTGTCTGCTTGCTTGGAGCACTGTTTTGGCACTTACTGTCATGAAGCCACGATGTTCCTCCTCCCACTAAACTAAGGACATTTATTGCCTCAGTAGGAGGCCAGATACCGCCTAGAACTATACATTATTGCTCAGCTTTAAGGTGAGAAATACAAATATAAAACTCTTAATAAGACTTTAATCCTTAAAGCCTGAAATTCTTGAAAGACAAAAAAAAAATCCCCTAATTTCCCCAGCTTTCCTTTCTTTGTATATGAAGAGAAAAACTTACTGATTAGAGCATAGAGCTTTACTCTAAGCGTTGGTATGAAGAGGAAGAAGGACATGAAATTAGAAAAATCTCTTCCATGTACCAAAGGAAAAATGGCTCCTGCAGCTCGTTATTGTTGTGGTTGTTAGGTGCCATCTAGTCAGTTCCAACTCATAGTGACCCAGTGTACAGCAGAACAAAATACTGCTTGGTCCTGCGCCATCCTCACAATCCTTGTTTGAACTCATTGTTGCAGCCACTGCGTCAATCCATCTCGTCAAGAGTCTTCCTCTTTTTCTCTGACCCTCTACCTTACCAAGCTTCATGTCCTTCTCCAGGGACTGGTCCCTCCTGCTAACATGTCCAAAGTATGTGAGTTTGTAGAACCTTAGAAAGGAATTTGGAAGGGAAGTCTTGGAGATGAGCCATAATCAAATGGATCCCTAACCTCAGATGGGGCAACATTTTTTTATTTTATTTTTATTATTGTACTTTAGATGAAGGTTTACCGAACAAATTTGCTTCTCATTAAACAATTAGTATACATATTGTTTTATGACATTGGTTAACAACCCCACAACATGTCAATACTCTCCCTTCTTAACCTTGGGTTCCCAATTACCAGCTTTCCTGCCCCTCCTGCCTTCTAGTTCTTGCCCCTGGGCTGGTGTGCCCCTTTAGTCTCATTTTGTTTTATGGGCCTGTCTAATCTTTGACTGAAGGGTGAACCTCAGGAGTGGCTTCACTACTGAGCTAAAAGAGTGTCCAGGGGACATACTCTCAGAGTTTCTCCAGTCTCTGTCAGGCCAGAAAGTCTGGTCTTTTTTTGTGAGTTAGAATTTTGTTCTACATTTTTCTCCAGCTCTGTCCAGGACCCTCTATTGTGATCCCAGTCAGAGAAGTCGGTAGTTGTAGCCGGGCACCATCTAGTTGTACTGGACTCAGTCTGGTGGAGGCTGTGGTAGTTGTGGTCCATTAGTCCTTTGGACTAATCTTTCCTTTGCATCTGTAGTTTTCTTCATTCTCCCTTGCTTCTGAAGGGGTGACATCAGTAGAGTATCTTAGATGGCCACTCATATGCTTTTAAGACCTCAGACGCTACTCACCAAAGTAGAATGTAGAATATTTTCTTTATAAACTATGTTATGGCAATTGAGCTAGATGCTTCCTGAGAAGCATCCCCAATAATTCGGTCCCTCGGGAGTTTCGATGTGTCTATGGCGCTTCCATGACCTTTCCTTGTACAAGCTGTGCTGACTTCCCCAGTATCATGTACTGTCTTACCCTTCACCAAAGTGATAGGGCAACCTTTGCCTTAGGAGCAGAGAAGGAAAGTGATGGGTATGGAGAAATGTGAAAATCCTGGGTCTAGTTACTCAGTTCTTTATCATTATTATGGGAAGCCTGCTAGCCTCTCAGAGAAGTCCTGTATTCAGAATCAAGTGGAAGGTGTAGCGTGTCAAAGAGGAGAGAGTTGTCTAGTGAGCGAGACCCGAGGTTGTATTATGAGTCTGGTTGTGCTGGAGGGAATCCAGGAGTAGTGTGTTCTGGTCATGAGATGTGGATGTGATGGCAAATCTAGGGTACCAGAAGATGCCTGAGGTTTGGAGGAAGGGATTCTGGAAATGAAACATCATGGGAGGAACCATGACCTTCAGCATCACTTGCCAGTGTGAGTTCATGTGGGTCTGCCACATTTCACTGGACTTAGAACAGGATAACCATGACCCAGTGGACAAGGACAGCAACTACACTGAGGACAGGTCAAAGACCAGAGTTTCTCCAAGTACTGCTGTGAATATGGATAAATTTTCCCTGCAACCAAAGAATAATTTGAGAAGGAGCCAGGAGAAGGGAGAATGTTTGAGAAGAACTGGTAGAGTATTGGAACTTGGGATTGATTACTTGCTCACAACTGGAAGAAATAGTGTTTCATGTATTTGGCAGGTTTAAGTCACTTAAGAAGAAGTTGATAAGAAGTGGCTCTTGAAAGATGATGGGATCAATTTCTTGAAGGACTTTTAGACTTTCAAGGGATTTTGGACTAAACACTTCTGTAGTTTCTGAAATTGTCCACTTGTCTTTTGAAATAAATATTTTGGCACATTCAGAAATTTCTGTTTTAGGATATAAGGAAAAGATTAGTCCAAAGGACTAATGGACCACAGCTACCAAGGCCTCCACCAGACTGAGTCCAGTACAGCTAGATGGTGCCTGGCTACCACCACTGACTGCTCTGACCGGGATCACAACAGAGGGTTCTGGACAGAGCTGGAGAAGGATGTAGAACAAAACTCTAACACACAAAAAAACACCAGATTTACTAGCCTGGCAGAGACTGGAGAAACCCCAAGAGTATGGCCCCTGGACACCCTTTTAGCTCAGTGGTGAAGTCACTCCCAAGGTTCACCGTTCAGCCGAGTTATTGGACAGCCCCATAAAACAAAATGGGACTAATGAGGCACAGCAATCTGGGGACAGGGACTGGAAGGCAGGAGGGGACAGGAAAGCTGGTTATAGGGAGCCCAAGGGTGAGAAGGGACAGTGCTGACATGATGTGGGGTTGTTAACCATTGTCATAAAACAACATGTGTACTAACTGTTTAATGAGAAACTATTTTGTTCGGTAAACCTTCATCTAAAGTACAAAAAAAAAAAAGAATTATCTATGTGAGATCAGCTTGACAACAGCAACTCAAAAGGTTTGATGGGAAGCCTAGGGGACAGTGAGTTGAAGATAATGGTGATGGAATAATTTGGAAAAGGATAGTGAGAATTGCAGCACAACTGGAAGAATGTAATCGATGTCACTGAATTGTACATGTAGAAACTTTTGGAATTGTACATGTAGAAACTTTTGGAATGGTGTATCTTTGGCTATGTATATTCCCCCCTCCCAAAAAAAAAAAAGTCCTCCAAGATCAAGAAAGCAGAGTGTTGACGTGTTGTGGGGCTGTTAACCAATGTCATAAAACAATATGTATACTTACTGTTTAATGAGAAAATATTTGTTCTGTAAACCTTCACTGAAAGTACATTTAAAAAATTTTTAAAAAGCACAAAAAAAAAAGAAATTTCTGTTTTAATTTTCAAATGCTAAACTGCCTAACAAGTAAAACTTTACTTCTGACGTTTGTGCTTTTAACAGAAAACAAAATTTCTAATCAATTCAGCAGAGAATCTTTCATCATATTGGTTCTGAATAATAATCTTTGAGGACATTTTGCTCTTAGAAATAGACAATTATTTAAGTTAAGAATGTTTGCCCATTTTTAATCAATTCCAGTATATGAAGTGTCAAAAATTTTCCACATCTTTGATCTATAAGAGATATATAGGAAAAAAAAAAGCATCAGTTTAATACAAATTTTAGAAAGGAAACAACCAAAAGAAAGAACTTTTAGCATCAACATCATCTTTACACTGTTTTTTTGAGTTATGTCAAAGCAAAGCATAGAAAACAGTGTATCCCTTATCTTTCTCCTTGAAGAAATTACAATGTAAACAATGTTCAGAACATCATGTCAAAGCTATCCATACAATGGAATATCAGTGACCATTAAAATGTTCCTGTTAATGCTACGTTAGAATGTGGTTTTAATACAGCATGTACTTATGATTCCATTTTGGAAATATCTATATATCTGGTTAGAGAAATGACTAGAAAACTGTATTTCAAAATACTAAAATTTGCTTTTGTTTTTTGCTTCTCTGAATTTTCTACAGTTTCTTTTAGGGAAATATTTCCCATATAGAAAGATAATTTTTTTTTACCTTTTAAGTGGAAAAAAGAAAGCTTAAAGTTTGTGATATTACAAAAGTTAATGAATCTCCGTTCTGGAAGAAAAAAAAAAAAAGTTATCCATCATGTAGAAGCAAACAATTACTTGACATTATAGCAAATGACAAACTGAAAGTTGTGGATTATAATGCCTGAATCCTTGAGGTTTCTTTCTGTTTTTTTTTTTTCCCCCCTCTTATTTCAACCAAGTCCACATATCTTTCGTTTTCTCCAGTTATCCTTTCTTAAACCTCATAGTCACAAATTAGCAACAGACACTTGAACGTAGGCCATTCACATCTGCTCAGTTAGGATTCGCGACAGCTGCTCAAAGTGGCTGAAATTTTGAAAAGTGAACTCACGAACATGACGCGCCCAGAGGAACTGAGCTGTCGGAAGTTGCCGTGAGTGATCAAGGTTAATGAAGTTCAGGATAAAGATCTAAAATAAATAAGGTGATATAAAAAGAGGGGGCACCCTCAAAATTTAGGAGGTGGTTTTCCAGTTCGGACAGCTGTACTTCCAATGCCTTCTCGCGGGAACAAGGGCAGAACCCACACAAAGGGCAGCAATACCACGAATGCAACCGAGTGGGGCCTTTTCAGAAGGAAAAACTTGACAGGCTCAATGCCTGGTGATTTTTTTCCCCTTTCTCTTTCTCAAAAATTTCCCCTAATGATTAGGAGTGTCAGACACTGACATAAGTCTGGGAGAAATGACCCGTAAAGTAATTAGAAGAAGAATTTCCCCTACTCTGCACCCTCTTGTCTCAGAGCTGGGTCAGATGAAAGGCATCTCTGTTTACTTCCTGATCTGTCTAATTTCTGTAACAAGGACCATCCCAAATTCATCTCCCAGCAGCTGCTAGAACTGAAACTCAAGAGGTCGCCCCAGGCACCGTGGCACCTTCTTAGAGCTGCTCGACCCTAATGGATTAGCTTTCCACGGCACAGGTGGCAATTTAACAGGAGCCCGAACTTTTACGCTGTTAAGAGACCACTGAAACGAACTTCAAAGACCACAGGCCCAGAGCAGAGAGCTAAGAAAACACAGGCTTTTCTAAAACGCGATCAACTCCAGAGCCTTGCCCCTCCACACTTTCCAAAGGAATATAATAATATGAGCAATGGGAATAGCAGGGAGGAAAGATTAATATAATTTCAAAATTTAAGAGAAGCAGTATATTTTCATCAGAAAACTGCAGGTTTTATCATGAAAAGCAAATGAAAGGATTCCTAATTACATAAGGACTTAGTTATAGTTCCAACAACATATTTCCAAATTTTTGCTCGAGGAACTTTTTTTCCAATGATCCAAAAGTGATATGAAGAATTCATTTTTTTATTACATAATGTTTTCAATTTATTTTTAAATATTGAAAAATCTTAAATAAACAAACAACTTATGGTTATCCTTCTCCTGATGGCCCAGTCTTTGTATTCAGCTGCTCATGTAAAAATGTCGATAAATAGGGAATGTTATGTAAACCACAATATTTCCTAACTCGCAGTGAAAGCTCACAAAAGAATTTAGAGAGCAGATGAATCACATAGTTAGACAAAGAGCAGATTAGTTGAAAGACAGATCAGAAGATGAGAAAAATGGTCCTGAAGAACTGACAGAAGACTATAAATTACAGGATAATGCACATAAAAGCACTTTGACACATGTAAGAACAAAATGTAACTATTATTAGAAGGTTAATAATTAAAAAGGAAACACTGCTCTGTAGACTGGTATTCATTTGATGAGTTGGCAAAATATTGCCTTCGTTTTTTTAAACATCAGATCGTGTGAATTTTATAGAAATTGAAACAATTCAGGGATTGAGTCCTTTTCGCAACCTTGAAATAACATCCGAGTAATTGAAATCGACAGAAGAAAAGACAAAAATAGATAATATGCCCGGCTAGAATGTTCGGAAAATGTCAGATTTGTCTTACATTTTTAGATTTTAATCTCAGACTAGCTGACCACTATGTAAGTATGTGCAACTACCAGAAAGAATTCTTTTAAAAAATGGAACAGATGTGGAAAACAAAACAATGAAAATGAAGGCCTATTGCATAAGGGTAAAGAGAGCTTCAAAGGGCCCTGTATTTACTCAGACTTTATTTTCTTTATTGAGTATGGTGAAAATTGAAATAAAAATATAGGCTGCAGATTGTTGAAATAAAAATATAAGACATTTGATAACATGATTGTACTTTTTATAAAAGTACAGTTTTTATTCCTACTTCTCAAATAAGACTGGGCATTTTTTATACCTGGACTGTACTTTCACTAATACATTTACTTTTTTTTAAAGTAAGTTAAACTTGTGGTTTCTGTCATGGGCAAGCAAAAGCATCCTAAGAAGTCCTATGAAGATCTTAGGAGGGGTTTAGGACTGCAAGTGTGACCTTTGTCAAAGCTTCTCTTTCTCTTTGTGGTACCTCATTTGTCTTTCAGGAAATGGTTCTGAGTTCCTGCAATAGACAAAATATTATCCCAGGCATGATCCCAACATGAATGTCCGGATACTGCCTATTGTTTTAATTTTCCAATGCTCATCTTATGAAGATCCGGGAGGTGTTTATGAATTTAGTAGCAGGAAAGGAATATGCTGGAAATACTGTCAGTTTGCTCATCAGAAATTCTGGGTGCTATGACATCAACTAGCTTTGTGAGGCTAATCACTTTGTTTCTGTGGCCTTAATTTCTCATTGTGAATGTGATGAGGTTGGGGTGGAGGAGATTTCTAAAGTCAATTCTAAGATTAGCATTCTATCTAAAGCAAAGTTTATTTTTGGAGGGGACACTCATGCCATATTCTATAATATTATTATAATCTGGCATCGTTTTTTGTTAATCTCATATTCACAAATGGGCTGAAAAGTCATATAATGAAATGAGTTGGCTAGTTTTGTTTGTTTTTTCCATTATAAAAGGCAATGGAACCAGTTGTTGTTGAGTTTACTCCAAGTTGTGGTGACCCCATGTGTGTCAGAGTAAAAGTGTGCTCAATAGGATTTTCAGCGGCTGAACTGGAGAAAGATCTTCAGGCCTTTCTTTTGAGGTGCGTCTGGGCGGACTAGAATCTCCAACCTTCCAGTCAGCAGCCGAGTACATTAATTATTTGGACCACTCATGGACTGCAGTGGAATATAGTCAATCTAAGTTTGTGACTCACTGCCAACCATGTAACTACTTAGTGACATACTGGAGAAGAGAAACTAAGATCTCTTAACTTAAAATCGGTGTTCTGGACTACGCAGAATGCCCGTTTGCTCATCAGAAGGTCTGGGTGCTGGAACAGAGCTGATGGAGGCAAGCAAAGAAAGGGAGAAGTCTTAGGAAATGCCAATATTTCACAACGGAGTTACTGGGAAGACGATGATGCAACTAACAGAAATAGAAACTGTGGAAAGAGGAATAGACTTCAGTGGGATAATAAAGAGATCATGTGGTCTATGTTAGCTATGACATACCTCCACATGCTAAGATGTGCAACAGCCAGGTGAAAGGATAGGAATGGAACCTGGGACACTGGGTGGCCTGGAGCTGTCTTATGTCAAAGTTATAGTTGAAGCCGTAAGGTTGACATCGTAAGTGAAGTTGTTAAGGAAGAGAAAATATCTGGAGAGAAGATGGTTAAGGACAAATCTCTGGCAAAGTATATTTAGATATTTGGAGGAAATAATAAATATTAATTTTTACAACATAGCTACTAAGCACTATGCCTAACGCTTCATATGATTTGAACTTTAAAGTTCCTCTTCACTGAGGTGTTATTCCCATTGTGTGGATGATCAATCTAAACATTAAAACCAAAACCAAATCCGTTGCCGTCGAGTCCATTCCAACTCATAGCGACTCTATAAGACAGAGTAGAACTGCCCCACAGGGTTTCCAAGGAGCAGCTGGTGGATTCGAACTGCTGACTTTTTGGTTAGCAGCTGAGCTCTTAACCACTACGCGACCAGGGCTGCTCAGACTATACAGATAATTAAAAAATAATTTCCCTTCTCTTCTCCAATAATTAATATGCAGTAGAACATTTTTTGCCCTAACACTACAGTTAGTAATAATATAAAATAGCCATTATTACAGGTTCTAGAGTAATTTTGGAGCCCTGGTGGTGCAATGGTTAAAAGCTGGGCTGCTAACCAAAAGGTTGGCAGTTCGAATCCACCAGCTGCTCCCTGGAAACCCTATGGGGCAGTTCTACTCTGCACACATGGGGTCGTCATGAGTCAGAACTGACTCAATGGCACATAACAACAAAATTAATTTTAAATGAATGTGTATCTTTGATAAAGATGTTGATGTCTCTTTATATTTGAAAAAAATTGGTTCTTGATTTTCTGCAGATACACATCAGTAAATACAAAATGGTAGATAATTTTAATATGGTCAGGGATGTATTTAGAACATACCACGTGCTCACCAAGGAATACGACAATTTACTTTCTGTGCGTCTATGTGAAACATAATGATGAATCAGGGTTCAGTCTGGGGGAAGCTGGGAAACTCACAGTTCACTAACCCAAACCTTGGCCAACTCTTCTTTGTTACTCACAGAAGCTGGAAAAGCAGATCATCTTCATTCACACTTTCTTAGAATGGCGCTTCCCAAACTATGCTGTATATGGAATTGCCTGAGGATCTTTTAAAAATGCACTTAAAAATTTTTTTTAAAACATTCCCAGAAACTTTGATATAATTGGTATAAGTTCTAGTGTGCAGAAAAGATTGGGAAACATTGTCTTAGAAGAAGCTGTGATTAGGTGTGATTCCTAAGGTCTCCCAACCTGAGATGGAAGGAATAAGGAAAGCTTGAAAGTGTGCAATGCCAACAAGTAAGAAGTATTCAGAGCAATAGAATTCCTATAAAATTTTCTATTCCGTTTTGTTAAGTAAAAGCTACTAAATATTTCTTCCATAGAAGATAAAGTGTCCACCAGAGAAGATATATGGGAAACTGGATTTAAATTGAGCTGTTCAAATAATACACAAATTAGATTTAAAAAAAAATTATATGAGATGTGCCAATAACACACATTTTATTTCTGGCTAAAATGTCTTTATCAAGCAGTATTAGTGGGAGGTTTCTTATAGAAATAACAGTATTTATAGGGACTTTCAGGGCCTTGAGTTTTCAACGTATTATTTGTGTATTTTTTATTTGTCCCCGTAAGATTGTTCTGAGATACTATTCTTCAATTTAGGCGTCAATTCAACTAAATCATAATCTTGTGGTTTGTTTGCTAAAAAATCTGTTTTTTGTTTGTTTGTTTTCCTTTAAACTCAAGGTCTACCAGGAATCCACATTTCTGAATGCAACTCAACAATCTGCATTCCTAAGGTTAGAGGACCGCTATCCTAAGATAATAAGAATGGGATGCTGTACTTCATTTATATCAAAGGAAACTAACTCTGTGGCTGTGGAAAAATGGTTATGCTCATTAGGGTGTCTGTCTACAAAATGCAAAAAATGTACATGATTAGCTGGTTTTCTTTCTTCTCAACCTATTGGAATAGAGAAGACATAAACATTTTTAGATTATTCTTTCATAATATTGGAAGCCCTGGTGGCCCAGTGGTGAAGTGCTATGGCTGCTAACCAAAAGGTCGGCAGTTGGAATATGTCAGCAGCTCCTTGGAAACCCTATGGGACAGGTCTGCTCTATCCTATAGGGTCTCTATGAGTCAGAATCAACTCAACAGCAACTGGCTTGGTTTTAATCTGTGCTGGGGGGCAGTGGTGGCTCAGTGGTAGGATTCTTGCCTTCCATGTGGAAGACCCTGATTCCATTCTCTGCCAATGCACCTCCTGTGAAGCCACCACCTGTCTGTCAGTGGAGGGTTGCTTATTGCTAAGAGGTTGAAGAGGTTTTAGCAGAGCTTCTAGACTGAGACAGACTAGGAAGAAGGGTCTGGCGATCCACTTCTGAAAATTAACCAATGAAAACCCTATGGATCACAATAGTCCAATCCCGTTGTGCATAGGGTCATCATGAGTCAAGGGCCGACATGACAGCAGCTAACAACGACAACAATATGTGCTAAGAATATTGTTTTAAGCTTGGGAACAAAATTATAAAAAAGAGACGTATTTGGAATCAAGGAGCTCAAAACAATGTGGAACCATTAAAAACTCAAACTCATGTATTGCTTTATACGAAGAAGCAATTGCAGAAAACACCTTCGAGCTATATGTAATTAGGACTAAACTGCTATGTTCCACCATCCATCTGTTTAAAATTCTAAAAAGCAAAGATATCACTTTGATGACTAAGGTGCTCCTGACCCAAGCCATAGTCTTTTCAATTGCCTCATATGCACGCAGAAGTTGGATAGTGAAAAAGGAAGACTGAAGTAGAATTGATGCCATTGGACTGTGGTGTTGACAAACAATATTGAAGATACCAGGGACTGCCACACGAACTATTAAACCAGTCTTAGAAGAAATACAACCTGAATGTTCCTTGGAGGAAAAGAGAGACTTCAACTAGCTTAGTTTGGATTGCAAAGACCAATCGATAGAAAATTACATCATATCTGGTAAAGTAGAGGGCCAACAAAAACAAGGGGAACCCTCACTGAGATGGATTGACACAATAGTCACAACAACGGACTCAAACATACCAACAATCGTGAAGATGGCACAGGACCGGGCAATGTTTCATCTTGTTATTCAGAAGATCACCACAAGTCAGAGCTGATTCAATAGCAACTAATAACAACAACAAAAAAGTGCTATGTGACATTATGAAGTGCCTGCCATGGTTTGTAAGATGAGTCCCTGAAACTTGTCTTTTAGAAAAGCGTTAACAAGATAATTTCCATGTCATTCTATAAAGAAGTAAGAAGACATTGGTAGAATTTGCTATGTCTAGAACTGATTGGAAATGACTTGTAGTTTAAAAAAAGGCAAAAACTAGAAAATTAGATAATTATATATTCTCAGTAGTAGTGTGTCATGGTTTGAATTATGTCCCCCCAAAAATGCGTGTATCAGTTTGGCTGGGCCATGATTCCTGGTACTGTGTGATTTTCCTGTATGTTGTAAACATGCCTCTATGATGTTAATGAGGGAGGATGGGTGGCAGTTGTGTTAATAAGGCAGGACCTGATCTACAGGACTGGATTGTGTCTTGAGGCAATCTCTTGAGATATAAAAGACAGAAGTGAGCAGTGAGACAGGGGGACCTCATACCATCAAGAAAGCAGTGCCAGAAGCAGAGTGCGTCCTTTGGACCGGGGTCGCTGCACCGAGAAGCTCCTAGTCTTGGGGAACACTGATGAGAAGGCCGACAGAGCGAGAAGACCTTCCCCTGGAGCTGACACCTTGAATTTGGACTTTTAGCCTACTTTGATTATGAGGAAATAAACTTCTCTTCATTAAAACCATCCACTTGTGGTGTTTCTGTTATAGCAGCACTAGATGACTAAGACATAGTGTATATGGTGTTCAGGAAAAGGAAGTTTTTCTTTCACTGAAAATTTTTAAAAAATTCAAGTGCCATTAAAATTAATGGAGCAAAAGAAACAAAAAAATCAACGCTTAAACTGGTTTTGGTCATTTTCTTTCTGGAAGAGAACAAATATATAAGTGTTATAGAACTATCTATATAATGATAAATTTGCAAACTTCTTTCTTTAACTTAACATCAGACCATGAGCATTTCTTTTTCTTTTCTTCTGACTGCCTTCTTGGAAAACATCTTTTAAAATGACCACTTAAATGTCTGACATATAGATCGACCATCATTTATTTAACAAATCCAATTATGTTAGATAAATTCTGTTTTCAAGTTTTTGGCATAAAAACAATATTGTAATAAATGTCTTTGTGCACAGTTTTTTGTCTGTATCTTTAATTATTTCATTAGGATAGATTCCTAGATGTAGAATTGTGGTAAAGGCTGTACGGTTGATAAAGGATATAAACTCTTTGAAGGTCTCTGGTACTTATTGACTCTTTTCCAGAAAAGTTGCACAAATAAAAGCTTTTACTAGCATTTAGGAGACTATGTCTCATTCTGCCCATTCTAATGTAGAATATCACTGTTTTCAATCATTATCTAACTCCACTGTTTTAATTCACGTATCATCAA
This sequence comes from Trichechus manatus latirostris, assembly GCF_000243295.1. Lineage (NCBI taxonomy): Eukaryota > Metazoa > Chordata > Mammalia > Sirenia > Trichechidae > Trichechus > Trichechus manatus. The sequence goes on from NW_004444265.1 coordinate 947,233, forward strand.
TCATTAGTGACATTACATTCATTACTCACGTACATGTTAGTCTTTTGTGTTTCTGATGTAAAACATTGTCTTATTTTTCACTGAGTGTTAGTATTTTATCCACTATCTAAAAAGTGCTCAGCTGCCAACTGAAAGGTTGCCGGTTTGGAGAAAGACCTGGTGATCAGCTCCCATAAAGATTACAGTCTAGGAAACATTACAGGCAGTACTAGTCTGTCCCATGGGGTTGCTATGAGTTGAAATTGACTCCACAGCACCAAACAACAATTCCATTAGAGGAATACATAATGCTTGATTCATACAATCGCCTATTGGCATTTAGATGGCAAAAGAGTATCTTGATTAAACTCATAATTATTAAATATCTGTACTCATTCAACAGTTTTAACTTGGAAAAAAATTCCTAAAAAGTATAAATATTGGTTCAAACAGTATAAAAGTATTCAGATTTTTAAGGCTTTTGTTCATGTTGTCAAATAACCACCAGAAAGACTCTGAAAACTAACTTAGCTATTGCCTGTCTGTAGTAGGCCTCAAATGCATGTGAAAGCTGGACAGTGAATGAGAAAGACTGAAGACGAATTGATGCCTTTGAAATATGGTGTCGTCAAAGAATATTGCCAACAGTTTCTCACCAAGATTAGGCATGATGTGCATTACACTCACACATGCACGCACACGCATACACACACCTATGTATATTTAAGTATATACATGCATGTGTGATATTTTATCATTTATAGTTTGATGTATTAATAAGCTTGATTGTGAATTGCCTGTTTTTATCTTTGTCCTTTTGTCTGTCAACAGGTTGGCCATTTTAAAAGCTCTCCGTAGGTACATATGTATGTCTTTACAGTTTCTGCTTTTGTAGTATGCTGACAAAGTTCTTTCCTGTTTCAAGTTTGCAGAAAAAATAAGCTAAATGTCTGTCACTGCCCCCTGCCACCTTTCTCTTCTGTGCATGGCTTATAGCTGGTCACACATGCTTTGCCTTGAGAAGCTCAGGCCAACCTCAGTACAGCTGTGAATGGCAAATCTTCTGGGTCACATTAAGCTCTTCAAATGGTCCCACTAAAGCCCTTTTTCCTAGGTTTGCACAGAGCAGGCACTCCTCTTTCTAACCCTCCCTCCCAGGACTGGGCTCGAAGCACGACTGTCTCCAAAAATCTTCTCATCGCCAACTTTCACAATGATTTACACCTTCAGCGTGGGTGAAGGAATTGATATCCCCAAACTGGATCTCTGATAAGCTGAACTTATGCACTGCTGGTAAAACTAAACCCTCCCAGGTGCTCAGCTAGCTGAGCTCTCTGTGTCTGTTTGCTTCCTATCACACTTACTTCTTCCAGGTGGCTAGATTCCATGGCACCCTTCGAATTTCCTTCTTCTCCACTCCTCTCTTCTTGTCTTCCTTGTCGTAATTATTTATGCAAGTTGCGGTCTCATCTTGTTATACAGAGGTTGATGCGAATATGGGAAGGGATAATACTAAGGCTGCCTCCAAATGAAACATCCTTGTGGGGGGACCAAAAAACAAAAAACCACCATCTAGTTTTCTAGATTCCCAATCCAGGGGACAGATCTTAGAGGAGGAAGAGTTTTTCTTCCTAACTCCTTTGATGTAATTGAGGATGCTGCTGTATTAGAAATATCCATAGTATGAGAGTTTCTTTGTCCTGGTGTTGATTGGTAGTTGCTGTCCAGTCACCTATGACTCCTGGCGACCTTATGTAAAACAGAACAAAATGTATCCCGTCCTGCTCCAGCCTGAGGACTGTTGAGTCCATTGTTATGGATGTTATGTCAATTCATCTCTTGTTTTTTCTGACCCTCTACTTTGGCAACGGTGATCCTTTGTCCTAACCCAACTATATTAACATTAGCCTAGTTGCTTCAGGAAACAGGTCCACAAACAAATTCCTAATCCTTGCAACTGGGCCTTAGCCAGATAGTACACAACATTTCTAACAGAAAATTCTCTTTCTCTACTCTGTCCCCGACATCATCAACAGAAATAAAAGCACCAACCACAAGTAAAAAGCAGTTCAGAACTTATGGCTAGGGTAACCATGCAATGTATTATTCAAAGCAGAACACTTTTGAGTGTGAAAGGGTAAGTGATTAATAATACGCTAACACAAAAAAGCGTAACATGGAAGTGTTTGTAGTATATTATAACATATTTAACATTCTCAACTATGAAAATCTACGTTGTTCTTTTTTCTATATTCAGTGAAATATTCACTTTCCTATAAAAATGTTTCAAATGGTATTATTCTAATCAATGTAACAGATCATCATAAATAAAACTAACTTATAATTTCTTATTCTAGCAGCATATTTAGGAAAAGAGAAGTGACGGACATCTATTTCATTATTTATTTGAATTTCGGAGACTAGAATTAAAATTTGCCAATTAAAAATGCAAATGAAAGTCAGTTTCTTTTCTAGGAAAAAGAACAGTAATGTCAGTATTCAAGGAGGAAGAAAAGAAAAGTAACACTTTTGAACAGGTACTGTATATTCTTATAACCACCTCGGTTATAAGAAGAGAAAATTAAACCTCAGAAAGTGTAAGTAAGATTTTTGGGATTTTTTATTTACTAACTAACATCAATGTGATTCAAATTCAGTTTTGGCTTCAAATTCAATGCTCTTTTTGTAATGTAATTATAGATGAACAATGGTTTTACTCTTATTCCTATGGTATAATAATAATAATAATAATAATATGGGATCTAACGAGGACATTGTCGACTCAAAGATAAAACTCTTTAAACATTAACCCATTGCCGTCGAGTCCATTCTGACTCATAGCAACACTATAGGACAGAGTAGAACTGCCCCACAGGGTTTCCAAGGAGTAGCTGATAGATTTGAACTGCTGACCTTTTGGTTAGCAGCCAAACACTTAATCACTGTGCCACCAAGGCTCCTCTTAAACATTAAGCAATATAAAGCAAGAATATTGTAATGAATTAATTTAGTGAATAAAAAGAGATGCTTTCCTAAAAATATAAATATTGTAAAAAAGAAAACCAGCCTGACAGGACACAACAAATATGGTTTAAATTTTGTTGAGCCGCAAATGGTTTAAAATTAAATGAGGTAGTAAACAAACTTAAAACATTATTTTCATCTCAATCCAAGCTATCAAGTATTTTGTTTTTTGAATTATTTCTTCCTAAATATAAGATGTCACATTATGGAGTCTCCACTTATATCTCATAAAACTTTGATGTTTGGTGTTCACAAATCACAAGGAAACTGAATGAAATTATTATTTTTAAGTGTATAAAATTATTATTAAATTTCAAAGTATCAAAAATGATAAAGCTGGTCTTTAATACTGAGTCAAATATTCTTATTTTAAGAACAAAAACCACTTTTTCTAAAAAACAATTTCTTTATAAGTATTTATTTATTGTGATCATAAATTTATTTGTGATGATAAATAATAGAAATAACACTTTAATGTGTAAAGCTGCACAATTTGATATCAGGAACGTGTGTGTATGTGTTTAGGTTATAGATTAAAATATATTATCTAAATACATACAAATGTAATTATCACTACACATAAAAATGAAAAATTTATTTATATAAATATCTGTCAATACTGTATATAAATGCAAGGATTATGTTTCCTATTATATGTGTATGCTTACTTAGTGATTTTCTCTATGATATGTAAGCAAAACACATATGATACCCACTCTATGTATTCTTTGCTTGTGTATGAAAGTAAATAAGTTACTTTCCATCTTTAAAATAATGATTGTACACATTTTATTTGGATGAAAATAAGCTCTGAATTTCTAAAAAAGAGCTGTAAATAAGTACGAGAAGAGGTGGACAAAGACTCAAGACAGAACTGTAAAATATAGGTTGTACATGCAAATTTCTAAAAGTTATGAAGTATAAATACAGGTCCAAATTAACAAAAGAGGCCAATAATATCCTTTATGCTGAAAAACATATAGCTGGCTAACTTTCATTTTCCTGTTTTCCAGTTTTATCATTTGTTGCCTAGGACTTGGGGTGAATAAAAAAATCTTCAAAAAAATATAAAGCATAGTGTAAGAAAGTACATAAGCTACTTTCCCCATTACAATAAGGTGGCCACATTTGATTTGGAATAAATTAGCTCTGAATTTTGAAATAAGATTACAAATAAATAGGGAAATAAGTAGATGAGGACCCAACATACGCTCATTGTTTGTAAAGTCTCCAGCAACCATGCCTGTCACGAATCTTACTTTAATCAATAACTTATTCAACTATCAAGACCCTTCTCTTGCCTAGTTTTGCAGACAAGGATAATAAACTCTCTCTGGTTAGATTAATGGAGAATTTCTTGTGGTTACTGATTCCTGACTGTTCCAACCTTGAAGATCTGTAAACTAGCCAAATCTGACATTTTGGCTTAGGAAATCACCAAAGTACAAGTCTAGTTATTAGATAAGGTCCTTCAAGGTATTTTCCAAAAGCAAATTAAGTTACGAAATATCTGTTTTAACACTCAGAAGCATTCATCATCTTCATGTGGTGAGCTAGGAATGCAGAAAGGCCAAATGAGATCAAAGGAAAAATTTGCATTTTTTTTTGTCTTCAGCCAAAATGTCACAAGTAACAGTTTCAAAATGATTGCATTTTATTAGGTTTCTTGGCTGGCTTTACCCCTCAAGCTCACAAAGGTATTAAAACAGGGCTGAAAGCATCTGCAAAAAGCACGAAAATTTAAGCAATTGCACATTAAGAAAAAGAATGCTATCTATTTAATTAACATGTCACCTCCTGGAAAGCCAGGTGTTCCTTAGAAGTTACCTATATAAGTATTGATCCATCTAAACCTCATATGAGTTGACAAGATAATGTGGCAACAGAAGCTTTGTCTGAAGGGAAAAAAAATATGTCTAAAGACTTGTTTACTTCTTCGACTCCTGTTTAAGAAGACTTCTCACAGTTCCGTCTTTGTTCCAGAGGAGGATGGTGACTTCAGTACGAGTTACTGCATGTAGAACAATTTAACCATGATTATTTGTTGCTCATTATTTAATGTATGGGTTAGAAATGTATTGCACTTATCAGAGCTTTTCAGGCTATAGTCATTCCCCAAATGTGGGTAATAGATATATTTAGATAGGCAGGTTTGATTTCAGAAAACCACAAAATACTGTATGAAACAGTAAAAGAATGTCTACCTGCCTCTTAATATTTATTTGTTTAATTATACACATTTATATATACACACATTTACATATACACACATACACACATTTATGAACTATAGATAAATGTATAGGTTATATATGTGTTTGTATATTACAATATGTGTTTTCATGCAAATCTATAAACTTGTTAGAATTGTTAATGTTATTGGATGGCTTTTTCCTTACTATTTTTTTCTGTGAAATAAACCTGCTGTATTTTCTAGAAAAAAAATATACATATGAATGACTCATAATTCCCTTCTCTCAAAATTTCTTAAGAATAATAATAATCGAGTAACCCAGAAAAGAAATTTAAGATTCGTATAATAAAAATATAGATGGATCCAAGTACCGAGAGTAGGTTGTTCACCAAATATAAAGATGAAGCCAACATTTCAAAGGTGAAGCTGATCAAGTCCACACTACAACAGATGGTACTCACCATCTGTAAGGAACTTTCAAAACTGAACCACATTTACACTGCTATCAGAATTCTATTTATTGCTCACTTTCAACAGGCAGGCAGAAATGCTTTAAAATGAAATTAATGTAAAGTACTTCCATGTTTTAGAAACTAAATGTGAAAATGTGCTGACAGAAACTTCCATGACTCACTGAATTGACTGGTAAATAATAATGGCAAAGGGACACTGGGACATCAAACCAATTCTGTGCAAATAGAAACTGGAATATACAAGTTCTGGAGATTAGGAGCCTGTAATGCAGGGTAAAGTAGGACCAATTCTCCAAGTTGCACCACAGCACAAAAAAAATAGTTGTATGATATCTTAAGTTGACTCCTTTTTCAGTTGTCTATTGCTGTGTAACAAGTCACTCTGAAATTTAGTGGCTTAAAACAGTGACCATTTTAACATTTTTCATGATTCAACTGGGTTGACTGGGCTTAGTTGAGTGAAATTTTTATTCCCCAAGATGTCATCTGGGAGACTGATGGGACTTCAAAAAGACTTCATGCATTTGACAGTGTGGGCCGTCTACTGGGAGCTCAGTTGAAGCTTTTGAGAAGGACTGGTTCTCTTCCACCTGACTCTTCCATGTGTTTGGGATTCTCACAGAGGGCAACTATGTTCTAAGAAGCGGTATCAACAAGAAGAAGCATTCCAATGCATGGGAACACATCTAGCTTCTGCTTGCATTATGCTCGCTAATATCCCATTAACCGAAGCTCGTTACATAGACAAGCGCAAAGTAAATGTAGGAGAAGACTGCGCATCAGCATGTGTGCGAGAAGGCATGGGTTTCTCTATCGGGGGCTCAGAAGTAACTGTCTCCTGGTGTTCCCCTTGTGTGTATGTGATTTCTTGTGGGAACGGTCTTAGGAAAAAGGGGACTCAGGGTAGCAGAATCGGGTGGCAAAAGAAGGCCAGCAAGAATATATCTTCAGTTGGAAAGTTGCTTCAGATTGATCCCATGAGATGTTCTGAAGCTATATTTAACCCCAGAGTTCATCCGAATTTAAGGCAAGGGGACTGCTGGACTGTTATAACCGAGCCTGTTATTGATCAGGTCTGCTCTGGGAAGGGGAGGGGTGTTAAAGGGGCATCAGGGCACTCTCTGGAGAGCAGGAGAGCTGTGTGTGTTATCAGCCAACCCTCACAGTAGCTGGAGGTGGAGGTACCAGTCTAAACAGCACCCGCTATAGATCCTCACCTGCACAACTTCTGTTTGTTGTGTCTGGGGAAATTGACCGCAGCAATCTTTATTTCACAAATATCATGGAATATGCCTCATTGCAAAATTGTTCATTGTTCTATGTCTTGATGTTCAGAACCTAAGAAACCAAGGACTAGATCCCTAACCACAGTAAAACATTCTCATGAGGCCTAGTCTTATCATCAGAAAGATTTTCTAGTTTTTTCTTCCTACTCTTATATTTAAGAATATTTTATATTTATTATAGTAATTATATGTTTTCTCCCTGTTCTTATAAAAAAATATAAAAAGGAAGAACAAAAAAATCTATGGCATTCTTATTTTTGGAAAGAATATCCTAATTAAAGTGAAGAAATTGCTATGTAGTGTAATCAAAAAGGCATGATTTGCTGACAAATTAATAAAGGCTAATGCAAGATGAGTTTGTTCATAAAATACCAAGCTAAAGATGTAATTTAGAGGAATTCAAAGGCTTAAATTCTGTAAAGAAAAATGAAGATCTGTTGCATGTAAAAGGAATTTTACTGGGACAATGGTTTTATTTAAACCCGCAAATGTGTATCTGAAAATAATGTTAACTTTAACCAGAAAATGGACGAATTTGCTCCCAACAGAATGAAAATAGGAAAAATCATTTAGTATTATGTTTAAAGATTAAAAAAATAGTGAAAGAAATCATGAGAGATATAACCATTTTGAAGAAAAAGAAAAAGTTGGACCTTAAAAATAAATATATATTTGAAAAGAAGTAAATGCAGGATAAGGGAGAAGAAAATGCAATAATATTTGCATAATATAAGACTTTTATAAAATTTAAATTTAGATGGCAAAAATATGGCATAGTTTAATATTACTTCTAAAGTGTATGATTTAATAGTTTTTATTCTAATGGTTATATTACTAATTTAGTTCATAAATTAAATATGGGAAATAAAACTATCCTTGGTGTTTTTCTTTTAGCTAAATCAACATAGTCTAAAATTCAAATTACGAGAAAAATATGGAAAAAAAAGCCAACAAAAACCTAAAACAGTAAAATTTGTGACCAGAGAATCACTTAGGAAACCTTAAAATATATTGCAGAGCTATAATAACTAAAACAGTTTGATACTGGTAAATGAATAACTCAATTGGGAAAACAGAAAATCAAAACAGTTCCTGATGCAAATGGACATATTTTTTTTTTTTTTTTTT
>NW_004444265.1:955988-965766 GCF_000243295.1 Trichechus manatus latirostris
GGTGGTAGCCGGGCACCATCTAGCTGTACTGGACTCAGAAATGGACATATTTTTAATATAATAAAAGTTGCCTTACAATTAGTTATGAAAAGATGATCTCCCAAATCTCTTTATTCTATATTTCTGATTTCTCCATAGTCTATTTAAATATAATACATCAAGCCATAAATGTACTAGAAGAAAATATATTACTTAAACTTTGGGCAGGTAAATATTTTTTAACCAGTTCACAAAATTTCAACCACATATAAGGGAAATACTGATAAATTCTCACAATAATTAAATATTTTTGCAAGTCAAGAAACCACAAACAAAATCATAGCTAAAGAAACAAAAAGGGAAAAATTGTTGCACATAGGACGTAAAAATGGCTAATAGAAATCTTTAATACATGAAGGTCATTTATAAATTATTAATCACTTAACAAATGAATAAATATTCAAATATATATGTACATATACACATATATATGAGAGAGAGACAGAGAAAGAGAGACCACACGTATACTGGGTTGGCAAAATAATAAGAAAAAGTTTGATTATTTAATAGAAAATAAGAAAACCACATGAATCAGTTTTTAAGAGGAGATCAATAGTTAATGAACATGTGAAAAATGCTAAAATTTGTCATAATTTTATAATGTAAATTTAAATATAAAATATTTGGTGGAGACAATAATGCCTAGACTACTTTGAGGAAATATGTACATCATGAATTATTGCTGGGAATGCTAATTAATGCAATTTGCTTGTTGGGAAAATTAGCAATATCTACAGAATTTTAATATGTATATATTATTAGACTAAGAAAGATAACCTAAAATACATTTGAAAGTGCACATAAAGAAATACGTTCAAGGATGTTCAGGTAAGCATTATTTGTAATAGGAAAAACTGAAAAAAAAGAGATATTGATACTATGGAATATTTTGCGGTTACTTAAAAAGAGTAAGGCAGATCTATCTGTGATCTAACTTGAAATGAAACATGCACGCACATACAGTCATGCACACACGTTCTTCTATATACATTGAAACTTTCTTGAAGCATAAATAAGCTATTAATGGAATTTGATTGTGTGGAAGACTAAATGGATGTAATAGATCAGTATTCTTTGAAATTTTAATGTGCATATGCATTTTACAGACACAAGCTAGATGCTCACCAATCCCATTTCTTCTTCCTGCAGGCACAGGAAAGTCAAATTTCCCAGCTGACATGCATTCAGATTGGGACCATGGTACTAGTTTCGGCCAATGGAACATGAACATAAGTGATATGAACCACTCTGGGTCTAGCTATAATGTATTGAATATAAAATTCCATAATTTTTATCTGTAATTCTGAAGAATGTATGAAAAGGATTCTGTGACAGCTGAGCCACACAGTGGAAGGGGCCCAGGACCTGAGTCACTGCCTGGAGGAGATCTACCTAAGAGCACTGCCAGATCCACATCTGACAACAATGGGAGCAAGAAAGAAGCTTGCTTTGTATTATTCTTCTAAGATTTCAAGGCTCTTTTGTGATTGCAACCTAGCCTTGCCCATGTTAGGAAAATAATAAATATATACATTTACAACTCTTTTCCCCAAATAAGTACAAAATATTTTTTTATAACTCTCCGTTCCCCACTTCCTCTAGCTGTTGGCAACCACCAATCTACTTCTGTCTCAAAGCATTTGCTTATTCTAGATATTTAATATGTTGTTGTTGTTAGCTGTCTTTGAGTCATCCCCGACTTATGGCAACTCCAATGCAGAATTGAACAAAACACTGCCCAGTCCTGTGCCATCCCTAGTGGGATCAAAATCAATTTTAATACAAGGATTACCTTAACTTTTATTTTTTAATGCTACATTTTAGGATTTTAATTTTCTATCAGAACACTTAATTGTGCTCATGAAGAACCTGTACATAGATCAAGAGGCAGTCATTTGAACAGAATAAGGGGATACTGTGAGGTTTAAAGTCAGGAAAGGTGTACGTCAGGGTTGTATCCTTTCACCATACCTATTCAGTCTGTATCCTGAGCAAATAATCTGAGAAGCTGGACTATATGAAGAAGAACAGGGCATCAGAATTGGAGGAAGACTCATCAACAACCTGCATTATGCAGATGACACAACCTTGCTTGCTGAAAGTGAAGAGGACTTGGAGCACTTACTGATGAAGATCAAAGACCACAGCCTTCAGTATGGATTGTACCTCAACATAAAGAAAACCAAATCCTCACAACTGGACAAGTAAACAACATCATGATAAATGGAGAAAAGATTGAAGTTGTCAAGGATTTCATTTTACTTGGATCCACAGTCAACACCCACGAAAGCAGCAGTCAAGAAATGAATAGATGCATTGCATTGGGCAAATCTGCTGCAAAAGACCTCTTTAAAATGTTGACAAGCAAAGATGTCACCTTGAAGACTAAGGTGTGCCTGACCCAAGCCTTGGTGTCTTCAATTGCCTCGTATGCGTGTGAAAGCTGGACGATGAATAAGGAAGACCGAGGAAAAATTGCCACCTTTGAATTGTGGTGTTGGAGAAGAACATTGAATATACCATGGACTTCCAAAAGAACGAACAATCCTGTCTTGGAAGAAGTATGACAGAATGCTCCTTAAAAGCAAGGATGGTGAGTCTGTGTCTCACATACTTTGGACATGTTATCAGGAGGGATGAGTCCCTGGAGAAGGATATCATACTTAGTAAAGCTGAGTGTCAGCAACAAGGGGCTTAAGCGTAACAACGATTGTAAGGATGGCCCAGGACCAGGCAGTGTTTCCTTCTGTTGTATATAAGGTTGCTATGAGTTGGAACCGACTCGACGTCACCTAACAACAACAAGAACAACAGAATATATTTCAATTTTATTGTAAGAGCTGGGAAAAACATAAAAGTTACTAAAATTATTTTATTATTTAACTCAAAATTTATCCTTTTTTTAAAATTTGACAAATATTTTGAAACATCAATCTAGTCACCAGGCACTCTGATGGATGCTAGGGGTATGCAGATAATGTTAGTTGGGGGTACATAATTTTTTTTTTTTTTTTACAAAATATCCTACAGAAATTATAAAAATAGAGGAATATGACTGTGATTCTTTACTTGCCCCTATTAAAGAAATTGTCCATGTATGATAATTGCTCCGCCAAAAATCTAGTAATAACCCATCTCAGGTGAAGCTCATATTGTACAATGTGAGGAAAATCTTATAAAGAGGGATCTGCAGCTCTAATAATAAGCTTCACTATTTTTAATGAATTTAAACATGTAATTTGCAAGTGATGCCAAGTCATAATGTGTTACAATATTCTACTTGAGTTAGGAAACAGAATCGGGTGTGGCTAAGGGTTATGTAATCCTGTGAACAACATGTCATCATTTGAATAGTGAATACAGTAAGAATTTTCACATCTACAGCAACAATGGTTTTATTTAAACCCTCACCTGAATATCTAGGAATAATGTTAACATGAACCAGATGATAGCCAAATTTGCTCTCAAATACACAAGTCATTTGATAGTAACAATATTTTAAGGTATTTAAGGCTGAATTTTTTGTGTGTTTTTTTTTTTTTTTTACAAAGTCAATGTTTTATCTGCATTTTTAATATCTGGAGTATAATCTATTTTGCAAAGCTACAATACTTTTTGGCAGGAACATGAGTAGTATGTTTTCCAATAGTCAAGGATTTATTTAAAGTATCCATGAAAAAGATGAAAATCTATTTTTCATTTTAAAATTATTTTACACACATATTTACACACAGTTAATCCCCGGGTTATACTAATGTCCAATTTACAGACAACTTGTACTTGCCCTTTAATATTATATAAATTTGCCGTCACTTTGAAACAATTGAACCAACCCTTCTTGAAACAAATTCTTCATCACAATCACCTTCCCTTGCTGCATCTGTACCTTTTGCATAATTGAAAAGGCCTTGAGCCTTTTCCTGCGCTGAAGTGAGGCTAAGTAAGAACTCTGTGCACCTGCTCTGACTGAGCTACAAATTTGACTTAAAGACACACTTGGGAACGAGTCTCGTTCATAATCTGGGGATTGCCTGCATATGATTTTATGTAAATATATGCCTATTGTGACGTAACAACACATACTAAAATATTTTTCTTTTGTTTACTTTTTATATTGCCTCTGCATTAAACTCCCATTACTTTCAAGTACGGTGACCCTTGTTAACACTGTAGGTATAGAATACCTTTTGCTTACCCAGGATTGTCTCCTTTAGAGTTTCCCTTCCTGGGTTCACACTAGTCTGGATAAAACCAAAAACCAAACCAGTTGCCATCGAGTCAATTCCGACTCATAGCAACCCTATGGGACAGAGTGGAACTATCCCATAGGGTTTCCAAGGAGCACCTGGTGGATTCGAACTGCCGACCTTTTGGTTAGCAGCCGTAGCTCTTAACAACTACATCACCAGGGTTTCCATATTCTGGATAATCATCTTTTATTTTGCTCAATAGAGGAACTTCTGCATCAATTTACTTCAGTTTTCAGATGAAGACCTGGTATGGTAGAGTGGGTTTCCTTATGTAGCTTTTTTGCCCTGGGTTTGTGAAAAGAACAGCCTGGGAAGGGATTTCCCAAGTTGATTGACATATCCTGGGTAAGCTGTAAAGGGCTTGAGGGATTGTTACATTTGTCTGCCCCGGCCCTGTAATTGACAAGGCCTGAGTAGATTGACATCTCCTGGGTAATTGAAGATTGGTTGGTCTTTGATCTAGCTAGGAGGATTGGCTGGGTTCCAGTCTATCTAGCGAGGCTCACGTTGAAATTGACAAGAAATCCCCTTTATAAACAGCTGAAAAACAGGTTTGGGGGCCTCCTGGAGGAAGAGAACCAGAAGGATAGCAAGTCCTTCAGAACAATGAGGCCCTGCACTGAGGACCCTTGCAAACCAGGCAAGAAGCTGTAATACTACTAACCAAAACCAAGCTCACTGCCGTCGAGTTGATTCCGACTCATAGTGACCCTATAGGACAGAAGAGAACTGCCTCATAGGGTTTCCAAAGCTGTAAATCATTATGGAAGCAGACTGCCCCATCTTTCTCCCACCAAGCAGCTAGTGGGTTCCAACAGCCAACCTTTCCGTCAGCAGCTGAGCTCTTTATCACTGCTCCACCAAAGAGCTGTCATATTGCTGACGAGCTGTAACACTGATGGAGAGCTGGACCCAGGTAAAGTTCTGGATGTAGTAGAAAGCAGAGCAGTCAGTAATGATCAGGAGAACAGCAATGTCCAAGAGAAGCAGCGGGGACAGGCAAAGGAGTGGCAGCAGAGCGGTTGAAGAGGAGAGTGGGCCCAGATGAAACACAGAAGTTTTGGCAGGGGAGCTTCTTAGCTGAGGGAGCCCTGGTAGCACAGTGGTTAAGTGTTGGGCTGCTAACCAAAAGGTCAGCAGTTCAAATCCACCAGCCATTCCTTGGGAACTCTGTGGGGCAGTTCTACTCTGTCCTATAGGGTTGCTATGAGTTGGAATCGACTCAACAGCAATGAGTTCTTAGCTGAAAGGTGAGACGGTGCTCTGTCCACTAGGACACAAAAGTCTCTGAGCCAGAAACCCTCCCAGACCAGGGTAAAAGAGCTCTAACATGCTTAGAGTCGATGACCAGCAGCAATAGTGCCAGAAATGGCAGAGACAACCAGCGAGCCCAGACGACAGCAGCAAAGTGGAGCAGAGCTATGCTCAACCGGCAGGGACATTCTGGCCACTAGAGCTGCACTGGCAGAGGGTATGTTGGCCCCAGAGAGATGTGACAGAACATTTGAGGGTGAACGTCTGTTCTCAGGAGGGTAAGCATGTCCGCTTGAGGTGCTGAGGCCCCGTGCTGGAACCCTTTCCAGACCTCACTCTATGCATATCTTTGTTTATGTTCGTATCATTTGTTTATATCTTTCTCTATTATACTAAAGTTCTTATTGCAGGTATGATGATTCTGTGAGTTTTGTGGGTGTTGCAATGAATTCTCAGACCCAGAAAAGAGAGAGAGACTTGGGACAGCTGGTGTCAGAAATAAGGCGGGAAGTTGGAAAAGTGAGATACATTTGACACCCACGTTGTAGGAACCAACTTCGTGCTGATTCTTTTAGTTAAAGTTATCCATTCAATCAAAGTTATTTATGAAGTTATTCCTCAGAGTTATCTTTTTCACATGGGTATCAATTTTATTTTAAGATTAAAAACAAAAGTGATATATAACCTGATTATGTTGATCCATCTGATCTTTTGAGGAAACTCCTCTTGACAATATACACCCAGTATTCAATATATCAAAATATTTTTGCTGAATCCTTCTTTAAAATATTTCAAATTCCCATGGGAGGCAAGACATACTGATAACAAATTTGAAGGGTTACTAAAATTGGAAACTTCTGCTAGCACTGATTTCATTAGCAGTGAGAAATATGTAAATATACCCGGATTAAATTTATTGAGGCATATCTTTCCATGAAACTACTGCAAAGTTTCCGCCCTCTTCCAGGTGCTGCAGTGCGGGAAGGGGAATGGAACGATGAACAAAAGAATGCATTGATGCCAATATCATATCACCCCCAATTGAATAATACTATGACAAGAGAATGCTTTCTTGCTTTTGTCACATCAGTGGAAGAAAGTAAGAGTGGAAATATATGTGCTTGCAACTCTAGACCATATCTGTTAGCAACAAGCTTGACTGGGCGTGGGTGAAAGAATAAAAGCTCTTCAATGAAGAGGGTTTTCACCATTAAGTGCCTTGGATTATCAGGCTAAGAGGTAGGGATAAGAACATGCAACTGTATTTCTTTGTTCTTAGATATCTGGAAGAGTTTTTATTTCATTCTGTTGCTTCTGATCAAGTGGAAACTGCTGCTCAGAGTCCTTCCCGATTAAAAATCATATACTTGAGTAAATCTTATCTTGGTGTTTCTGTGATCCTATGCCCACCCTTCCTCTACACCCCCTCCACCCATCTTCAGTGCAAAATCCTATATTCGGATAAGAGCTTTTTTATTATTGATGTAGCTCTAATATCTGGCACATGTAGATGGTCAATTAAATATGTATAGAATGAAGGAATGGATAAATGAATAAAGAAAGAATCTAGGATTTCCATAAACCACAAATATCCTATCTGAGACATAATTTTGACTTACTTTAAAACAGACACTGAAAAGAGCTTCAGTATTTGGAGAAAAGGAGCTACTAAGACCATGCCATTTCCTCTGTCTCTGCTACACACGTTGTTACTGTTGTTAGATGTTGTTGAGTCGATTTTCAACCCATAACGACTCCATGTGACTGAGTAGATCTGCCACGTAGGGTTTTCTAGGCTTTTATCTTAATGGAAGCAGATAGCCAGGTCTTTCTTCCAAGGAGCCACTGGGTGAATTTGAACCACCAACCTTTTGGTTAGTTTCCAAGTGATTAACCATTGTGCCACCAGTGTTCCTTGCTACACATGTACCTATTTGAAATTCAAATATTCCAAAACAACTAAAGGAAAAGAGTAGTCATAGCGAGATTATTTCTATCATACGTCTAGTTCACTCAACCTAATAATGCATATTTTGACAATTTTGCTCATGTGATTCTATTTTTTAAAATTTTATTGTTGAGAATATACACAACAAAAGTATACCAATTCAACTATTTCTACGTGTACAATTCAGTGACATTGATTATATTCTTCGGGTTGTGCAACCATTCTTACCCTCCTTTTTGAGTTGTTTCTCCCTCATTAACATAAACTCACTGCCCCCTGAGGTTCCTTTCTAATTTTTTGAGTTTCTGATGTCACTTTGATCCCATATAGATAGCTCTTAAGAGCTTAATGCTCAAGGCAGACCTTTCTCACTAGTTAAGCTAAACTATAGTTTCAAGAAGACTTCAGGGGATAATTTTGGTTTAAGGTTTAAAGATTATCTCAGGGCAATAGTTTCAGGGGTTCATCCAGCCTCCATGTCTTCAGGAAGTTAAAGCAACGGAACATTAATGTAACAGGCATTTACTTAATTCTTTTAGTTTTGGAGTTTCAGTTGATTTCTGATGATGATATTCCACAAGATAATAAAATACCATAATCATAATGAGAATTAACATTTTTACTAGTGCTTTACAACTTTAAAAGCACATTTACATATGTTTGGTGTAGTGACGAATATTTCTAGTATTTCATAAATTTTTCCTCATTCTTGTTTTTCTGATCTGGAATAAAGTGTAACATATAGAGTCAACACTCTAGTCTACATTTGTTAACTATTCTTCTTTATTTAGTGGCATTGTTGTTGTTACTGCGTGCCATCAAGTCAGTTCCGACTCATAGTGACCCTACGTACAAACAGAACAAAACACTGCCCAGTCTTGTGCCATCCTCACAATTGTTGTTATGCTTAAGACCATTGTTGTAGCCACTGTGTCAATCCATCTCAAAGAGTGTCTTCCTTTTTTTTTTGCTGACCCTCTAGTTTACCAAGCATGGTATTTTTCTCCAGGGACTGATCCCTCCTGATAACATGTCCAAAGTATGTGAGACGTAGTCTTGCCATCTGTGCTTCTAAGGAGCATTCTGGTCGTACTTCCAAGACAGATTTGTTCATTCTTTTGGCAGTTCATGGTATATTCGATATTCTTCGCCAACTCTACAATTCAAAGGTGTCAATTCTTTGGTCTTCCTTATTCATTGTCCAACTTTCACATGCATATGAGGCTACTGAAAACATCATGGCTTGGATCAGGTGCACCTTAGTCTTCAAGGTGACATCTTTGCTTTTTAACACTTTAAAGAAGTCTTTTGCAGCAGACTTGCCCAATGCCATGTGTCTTTTGATTTCTCGACTGCTGCTTCCATGGATGTTGATTGTGGATCCAAGTGAAATGAAATCCTTGACAACTTCAATCTTTTCTCTGTTTATCATGATGTTAACTTATTGGTCCAGTTGTGAGGATTTTTGCTTTCATTGTGTTGAGTGTAATCCATACTGAAGGCTGTGGTCTTTGATCTTCATCAGTATGTACTTCACGTCCTCTTCACTTTCAGCAAGCAAGGTTGTGTCATCTGCATAATGCAGGTTGTTGATGAGTCTTCCTCCAATTCTGATGCCCCGTTCTTCTTCATATAGTCCAGCTTCTCAGATTATTTGCTCAGGATACAGACTGCATAGGTATGGTTAAAGGCTACAACCCTGACACACACCCTTCTTGACTTTAAACCACGCAGTAACCCCTTGTTCTGTTGGAACGACTGCCTCTTGATCTACGTACAGGTTCCTCATGAGCACAATTAAGTGTTCTGGAATTCCCCTTCTTCACAATGTTATCCATAATTTGTTATGATCCACACAGTTGAATGCCTTTGCATAGTCAATAAAACACAAGTAAACGTCTTTCTAGTATTCTCTGCTTTCAGCCAGGATCCATCTGACATCAGCTATGGTATCCCTGGATCTGCATCCTCTTCTGAATCCGGCTTGAATTTCTGGCAGTTCCCTGTTGATATACTGCTGCAGCTGGTTTTGAGTGATCTTCAGCAAAATTTTACTTGTGTGTGATATCAATGATATTGTTCGATAATTTCTGCATTTGGTTGGATCACCTTTCTTGGGAATAGGCATAAATATGGATCTCTTCCATTTGGTTGGCCAGGTAGCTGTCTTCCAAATTTCTTGACATAGACGAGTGAGCACTTCCAGCACTGCTTTAATCTTTTGAAACATCTCAACTGGTATTCCATCAATTCCTGGAGCCTTGTTTTTTGCCAATGCCTTCAGTAC
>NW_004444265.1:979210-980022 GCF_000243295.1 Trichechus manatus latirostris
TTCTTCTATTACCCAATGGTATGTAAGCAGGATGTTATTCAGTTTCTATGTAATTGATTTTTTTCCCTTGCCCTTCGTGTTGTTAATTTCTACCTTGATGGCATTGTGGTCAGAGAAGGTATTTTGTATTATCTCAACGTTTTGGATTTTTTTGAGCATTGCTTTGTGGCCTAAGATGTGGTCTATTCTGGTGAAAGTTCCATGTGCATTGGAAAAGAATGTGTACTTTGCAGCTGTTGAGGGAGTGTTCTATGTATGTCTAAGAAGTCAGTTGGCTGACAGTGCCCTTTAGGTGTTCTGTATCTTTGTTGAGTTTTCTTTTATGGGAGTCTTTAGGAGCCCTGGTGGTGCAGTGGTTAAAGCAGTTGAGAGCCAACCAAAAGGTCGGTGGTTCAAAACCACCAGTGGCTCAGCGGGATAAAAATGTGGCAGTCTGCTTCCTTAGAGATTTACAGCGTTGGAAACAATAAGGGGGTAACCCGAAGCAAAAACCAACTGAAAACAAGGGGGTTTGGTTTCTGTTTTTATTTTTAAATCTTTACGGGAGCAGATACTGAGATCTTTTCACCTGCAAAGCCACTGGTGAGTTTGAACCATCAGCCTTTCATTTAGCAGCCAAGCACTTAACCATTGCCCTAATAGAGCTTCTTAATCAAATCTTAGCACTCCCTTTCTTCCATCTGATGTGACACCCCAGCATAAACTCTGACAATGATATCACATAAACCACCAAACTCTGCAGGAGACTGACTCAGCATGAGACAAACAGCATTCTGTCCAACTTCCAAAGATGATGTATCTTAATAAATTCA
>NW_004444265.1:980812-982851 GCF_000243295.1 Trichechus manatus latirostris
AATAAGATTAATAAACTCAGATTGCCATATCACTCATTTCCTTCTTCTTTCTTCTTTCTGTTATTCATTCATTTTCTCACATCTGATGATTCAACAATCATTTCTTTCTTTCTTTTTTTTTTTTTTTAGATGCATCTAATGTTATGGGCTAGAAGGTAAACAGATTTGCTCTTGTCACTGAAGATTGTGATACTTTTCTTGGATGTTATTTCCAAGTGACATATACTTGATTAGCTTTATGATGCGTAAATGGAAACTTAATGGAACAAAGCTCTGGTGTCAGAAGACTGGCTTTCTTAAATGATTCTACTATGCATTTAATTCGTAATTGTTTGACCTATGCTAATGCCTTGATTTCTCCAATAACAAAATTAAATTAATAATGCACAGCATTCACCTGTTTTGTGGGAATATTTGGGGGCTTATAAAGAAAGTGATTTTAGTTATTTTAAAGAATTAAAAAATGTTCTGACAAATGATTCCATCATATTTCTAAGATGAGAAAATAAAAGCAACATATTTTCAAGTAAACCTTTTATATTTTAGAAATTTTCGCTGGAACATTGAAGTGTGTGTGAAAGAACTACTTATGTGTCTGTCATACAAAAGTGCTTTTATATGAAGAACCTGTACTCCATGATACTAAACTGGCTATAAGTATTACAGCCTGCAATAGCCTACAACTTAAAAGCAAAGTAAAAAAGGTGTCAAACTTTAAATGATTAAATAACAAATGAATAAACTATAGATAGGAGTAGAAGTTTAGTGGCATACATTATTTTTACATTTATATTGATTTTCTTAGGCCAATGACCTGGAGAAAACAAGAGTAATTCTGAATTTTTATCCAAACCAAACCAGTTGCTCTTGAGTCAGCTCCTACTCATGGTGACTCATATGTGTCAGAATAGGGCTGTGCTCCATATGGTTTACAATGGCTGATTTCTCAGAGGTAGATCACCAGACCTTTCTTCCTAGGTGCCTCTGGTTGGTTCAAACTTACAACCTTTCGGTTAGTGGCTGAGCACTTAACTGTTTGCACCACCTAGAATACTTATCTCGTGCTACCTTTAAATTGATATTTGAAAAGTAGCCTTTTCTACTTTAATGGAAACAAGGGGATTATTTAACTTCCCACATATCATAATATAGAACAGAATGTTTTAAGGATCTAAATGAGTCTCTTGAAAACCACATATACTTAGTCATAGTTTGATGAGATTGTAGACCTTTTACATTTCCTTGAAAGTCTTAGATTCTTTGTTTTTTGATTATGTAAATACACAATACCTACATATGTAGGCAAACACTCTTAGAGGGACCTACTATTCTGAGATAAGAATCTTTATGCTGAGGTAACGATTTGAGTATGGACTGATAAAAATGGTTACTATACTTGTCACTAGCTTCCTTTTATATAAATAGAATATCTAAATCATAGCATTTTAAGCCAAAACAGCACTTTTGAAAGTTCAAATTCTCTTGATCTATAAAAGTAATTTATGACTGCACAGTAGGCAAAACAAAGGTTACCAATCCATGGCCCAAATCATTAAATAGAAAAGATGAAGGTGGGCATAATTATTTTTACATTTCTGACTCGTGTAGTTTTTCACATGCTGGTGCTTTGCTGATGGCAAAGGCTAGGAGAAGTGGATTGTCACGGAGATGTAGATGCACTTACAGAAATTGCTTGGTGGATTGAAGGAATGGGTTTTGGTCCTCCAGTTAACAGCTCTCTATGTAGAAAATCCAGTATGTAGTGTAGATGGACAGACAAATATCCTTCTTCTGGCTTTTACATAAAATGTTTTTGGTCATGTCCTTGAAGCCTGAACACCTGTTGAAAGAAAGAAATGAAAAATCCGTTTCAAAAGAGCTAGTTTCAACTATGGATACCGTATAGTTCACATAGTTTGCAGGTTACTACCACTCTGTGTCCTTTTGTTTATGATCTTTTAAGATCAAACAAAAAAATTATATTTTTATTAAAATAAAGTCCTGATGGATTGATGAACAGGTAGACATGTGATAAAGAA
>NW_004444265.1:983783-986292 GCF_000243295.1 Trichechus manatus latirostris
ATCTAGTTCTGAAAAATCAGCCATGAAACCCTACGGAGCACAGTTCTACTCTGATGCACTTGGGGTCACCATGAGTCAGAGTCAACTCAGTGGTAACTGGTTTTGGTTTTAAGGTCACACAACTGGCTAATGGAAGGCTGGGATTCAAACTCAGAATTTAAGACTCCTGTTAAGGTTTATAAAAAATACAACATGAAATCCAACATCAATCTTTAAACAAATACCTATCAACCACCTAATACAAAACTGATACTCTACAAGGGGCTGAGTGAATCGTGGGTGAAACAAAAGAAAAAAAAAAAAAAATTTTGGTATTGAAATGGGCCTAAGCACCCTGCAAATGCAAACTAAGAAATAAAGAATAAAATCATTAGAGGATGACTAGAAAGCATTCTGTTACTTTTGTAAAGAAGTAGAATGTCTCTAGACTAATGTCCCATCATTATCCTCCCAAGGTTAAATTTTTGGCCAACTTACTTTAATGTATGAATAAAACTTTATATCCACTAAGAATTTGAATTAGAGTTGCTTGATTTGTAACTGCCCCAGGAATTCTTTGAACCAGAAATGCAGAGCGCTCCAAAATACACCCTGTTGGATGGCTCTTCACGGGAAACCCCATATATACCTAACAGGCAGAGGTGTAAAAGGTAAAACTGTGAAAGATCCAGGTGCAATATTTTTAACTGTACAGACCAATTGTGAATGGCTACTTTTACCACTCACTGTTTCAATATTAACAAAGGTAAAGAAAAACTTTACATGATATTTATTCAGTTAACTCCAGCCTCAGTGTAGCAAAGTGTGCAAAGTAGGAGCAGTGTGTGTCTATGTGTATGCACACTTAACTGTGTATTTGTTTTCGCTTACTTCCATTTGTTTTATAAGCATTCATATGAACAGTCAAATTCTATACCTTCTTACTCTGTTGAGAATTTTGAATTATAATTTCTTATTTTATTAAATATAAAGAAAACTTTCAAGAAAAGCACTTAAAGTAGTGGAACATAGTTTCTGGTGCTGTTTGAAATACATAGTAATCCAAAGAATTTGGCAAGCTAATTGATACCAAACCAAATCAAAACCCATTGCTGTTGAGTCGATTCCAATTCGTAGAGACCCCGTGGTGTTTCCAAGGCTGTAGATCTCTATGGAAGCAGACTGCCACATCTTTCTCCTGTGGAGCTGCTGATGGTTTTGAACCGCCGATCTTTTGGCTAGCAGTCAGTCACTTTAACCACTGTGCCACCAGTGATAGTAAAAATGATGGAGGAGTTCTCAGAGTCAGCACATCAGAAAAGCAGACGTGTGAAAATAGTGATATTGTACTCCAAACCTTACCAATGAGTATTGTCTCACTTTTTATGTCTCTATTTTAATTATGCTTTTGTAATAGAATAGCAAATGTATGTTTTGACAGAGGTTCTTTTTCTTTTTCCCATCTCTTGAGATGAAGAAAATATATTAGAGGAATACTTAAATATTTATAATTAATTTAAAGCAATTCTATATTGAATTTAGCTGTAACTTCCCTTTCTTACTTGTAATTGCAGATTGGTGACAGGAACAAATAGAAGACTGCTCAATGGAATCATTTAAGTTGAAAGATTTCTTTAACAGCTCCCGATTGTTCAGGTTAAACTGTGTCAATGAGATGCATTGACACAGTGGTTACAATAACATAGCAATGATTGTGAGGATAGCACAGGACTGGGCAACATTTCATTCTTTTGTACAGAAGGTCGCTATGAATGGGAGCTGACTTGATGGCAACTAATAACAACAACTGTATGGTTGTGCATTAGTCATTTATCATTCAGGCATTTATTAAATGTGCACAGCAGCACAATAAGGACACCATCCAGTTTTTTAGTACTTTATGGTTTTACCGAGTAATTGCATATACATTGCTTCGTTTGATTAATAAGACAAAACTCTGAGATAAGCTAGGAAGAAAACATTACCTGGATGGGAGCGATGAAGCCTCCTGAGCCAGAGAAAGATCATGACATGCTCAGGATAAAAGAGTAAATAAAGGACAGATCTGGGGCCAGAACTCTGATTACTTAAGCCCTGCTAAAAACTGGAAGACTATGAAAGAAAAGAAAATATGGACTTTACCTACAAGCAACAAATAATCAAATTGGTGAGATAAGAAATGTTTTTATAAAGTTACTAGAAAATAAAAACCATTAGCAAACATTACCATCGTTATGAAAAACACCCATACAGGTACTTACTTAAGAGGAAAGACTGCTGATACTTCCAGAAGGACAGACAAGTGTAGAATTATTGACATGAGAAATCTGAAAAGTTGCAGGACTTATCAGTACTTTTTAAATTCTCCAGCAAATTTGAGGGTATTTTAATGATCACTTCAGTCTGGTAAAAAAAAGTGAATTCTGAGATTGTTAACTTATAAACTTCAATAATCACTTATTTACATTTAAGATGATATAACAAGTTGATAATGCCCATTATCATGCCTTCAACCTGTTCAATCTATTCT
>NW_004444265.1:986814-988208 GCF_000243295.1 Trichechus manatus latirostris
AGGCAAAGTCATAGATGCATAATAGGAAGTTGAATGCAATTACAGGTAATTCACATATCACATTTGAATCCGAATAAAGCTAGAATATGATACAATAAAAATCCTTTAATAGTACAAGACACATTGACACTCTAAGGAGAATGGCAGCCCACTTTTAAGGGGCAGCAAGCCTGCATAAAATCATTGACGCTTCTCCTTTTCTCTTAATCTCTTCTCAAATCCATGGCAGAAATTACAACATTGGCACCTTCAAATCTTAGGTAGAGGCATTAGTTTCCACATTTCCAATCATGTTAATTGAATGTGTAGTATGTGTATAGAACTGTAATTCTGTCCAGAGGTTGCTTGTCAAGCCATGTTTTTATTGTAATTACCTGATTTGTTCAGCTTTAATTGTATTTACTTTTGAAGGTCAGCTGTCCTGCTCAGACATGGTTAGTTGAAGTAGGGAAAAATATGTAACACCCATAGGGAGTTACATAAAAAACGAGGAGGGAGTACAACTATTCCCATCTGGCAAAACACACACACACAGTAAAATTGTCACTTACAACTTACTGTAAACTGACAGATCATATTATTTTCTTTCACTTCATTACATTTTACATTCACTTTTACCATTTGATACTAACTTCTAACTTTTGGGATGAAAGGCTTATAGCTCCTCTTTGAAGATTTTAATTGTCCTTACTCTTGTTGGATTCATCATCTTGATGATGAATCTGTTCACAATTAACACTTGAGAGAAGGCTAAAAATGGATACCACCTCTACTTTACCTGGTTTCTACTTAGAAAGCTTACTTTAAGTTAATTTTCCATCATATTTCTATGTGTTGTGAAAACCTTCCTCAAATTTACATCCTTGGTTCTTGGTTAAACCTTGTTAAAACAAAACACCCAGTCAAAAACTGGGCAAAACACGTGAACAGACACTTCACCAAAGAGGATATTCAAATGGCCGATAGACAAATGAAAAGATGTGCAACCTCATTAGCCATCAGAGAAAAGCAAATGAAAACCATAATGATAGTTGCATTCCCAATAGTATGGCCAAGATTAAAAAAAAAATTGTTGGAGGGGATATAAAGAAATTGGAACCCTTATCCATTGCTGGTGGGAATGCAAAATGGTATAGCTGTTATGGAAAACAATCTGCCAGTTCCTCACAAAACTAGAGGTAAAGCTTCCATATGATCCAGCAATTCCATTCCTAGCTATACACCCTAGGGATCTAATAGAAGTGACAGAAACAGACATACGCATACCTATGTTCATCACAAAACTATTCATAATAGCAAAAAGATGAAAACAACGTAATTACCCATCAACAGATGAATGGATAACTAAATATGGTACATACATACAATGGAATACTACTCAGTGATAAAGAAAA
>NW_004444265.1:990609-991412 GCF_000243295.1 Trichechus manatus latirostris
CCATGAGTGACAAGATAATATCCGTACACCTATAAGACCAGTTAATATGACTATTATTCAAATTTATGCACCAACCACTAATGCCAAAGATGAAGAAATTAAAGATTTTTACCAACTTCTGCGGTCTGAAGTTGATCAAATATGCAACTCAGATGCACTGATAATTACTGGTGATTGGAATATGAAAGTTAAAAACAAAAAGGATTGGTAGTTGGAAAATATGGACTTCATGATAGAAATGACACCGTAGATTGCATGATAGAATTTTGAAAGACCAACAACTTATTCACTGCAAATACTTTCTTTCAGCAACATAAATTGCAACTGTACATGTGGACATCACTGGATGGAATACACAGGAATCAAATCAACTACATCTGTGGAAAGAGATAATGGAGAAGTTCAATATCATCAGTTAGAACAAAGCCGGGACTGACTGTAGAACAGACCATCAATTGCTCTTATGCAAGTTCAGGTTGAAGCTGAAGCAAATTAGAGCAAGTCCAGAAGAGCCGAAGTACGTCCTTGAGTATATTACACCTGAATTTGGGACCATCTCAAGAACAGATTTGATGCATTGAACACTAATGACCAAAGACCAGACGAGTTGTGGGGTGACATCAAGGACATCAAACATAAAGAAAGTAAAGGGTAATTAAAAAGACAGGAAAGAAGGAAAAGACCAAAATGGATGTCAGAAGACATTCTGAAACTTGCTCTTTAATGCAGATTAGCTAAAGTAAATTGAAGAAATGATGAAGTATAAGAGCTGAACAGATTTCAAAGGGTGGCTTGAGAAGACA
>NW_004444266.1:0-712 GCF_000243295.1 Trichechus manatus latirostris
TCCTGTCCTATAGGGTCACTATGAGTCGGAACTGACTTGACAGCAGTGGGTTTGGTTTTGGTTTGGAATGCATAGGCCCTGGATGGTACAAAGGGCTTGCTCTCAGCTACTAACTGAAAGGTGGGCAGTCCTAACCCACTCAGCAGTACTGTGGAAGGAAGGTCTGGCGACCTGCTTACGGAAAGATTGCAGCCAAGAAAACCCTGTGGAGCTCAATTCTACTTTGTAACACGTAAGGTCGCCATCAGTCGGAATCAACTTGACAGCAACTAACAATAACAATCAGCAATTAAAGCCCAGAAAATCTGCCCAAGGTCACACCACTCAGGTGACCGTAACTAAACCCACTTCTCATGTCGTGTCCAACACATCCAACTACACTCCAACCAGCTTCTAGAACCTGAACTTCAGCCTTCCTATCAGGTCACTACAAGCAATCAAACCAAAGTTCCCCAAAGAGTAAGATGAGTGGCTTACACTCTGAGAAGGGGAAGATAAGTATTATAAAATCCACTCCAAAGCGGGTGGAAATATTATATCCGAAACCATTGGTTCTCTTAAGGTTTTTGTAGGCAATGATGAGATTTGGAAATGAAAAAAAGTAGCTGTTTTTTGTTTTGTGTGAAGTAGCATGAACAAAGTAAAGATAAAAAGTTAAGAATCCATTGTTGCTTTCTACACAGAACTTTAGAATTAGTCTGTACTTACTGGG
>NW_004444266.1:1456-2613 GCF_000243295.1 Trichechus manatus latirostris
GTTCCCAGACTGCAAACAAACATGAAGGAAACTTCTGGAATTTCTCTGTTCTCCTTTATGCCTTCAGGCTGGGTTGACTTAACCACTCAAGAATTGAGTTCCTAGCCAATATTTACATTACTCAGGCAAAGGAGGTTTCCCTGTCTCTCTTGTTGACAGTTGTCTAGGTGTACCCACATCTCCTTCCATTTTAACTTAAGTCTCAGAAAGCTATCAAGGGCTACCATAAAAATGAAGAGCAAGTGGAGAATTTCTAAGGGAAGAAACTGGAAAGAGACATTGCAGAATTTATTATCAGTGGTACACCTTCTGCTTTTCTTGCTCTGCTCTCTTTGCCCACAGGGGACTGGGAGAGTGAAATTACAAACATTTACTGAAAGCCTCATAGGTTCCAGGCCCTGTGCTGAATGCTTAATTATTTTGATCTATCTCCATTCTTAATAAGGTGCATATTGTACTCCTATTTTGCCAATGAGAAGACAGTCTAAGGATATTGTTAAAAGGTGTACTTAGTAAGTTTCAGGAGTGGTATTTGAAAGTAGTTATTTATAACTCCATGAGAATTATAGAAGTGAAAAAGAGAAAAGTAGGAGAGAGGCTTTTACGGCCATCTCAGGAAAACATACAGGATGCAAATACTGAAGCCACACATCTCTGTAACTCTGGGAAGGCAAAGGAGGCAGGCTGGATCCACAAGGAAGCTGAGAGCTAGACATTTCATCTGGATCTAACCTCTAAAATCTAAGAATGTGAGTTAAAGCCCATTAGCATTCTGTCCAGACTCTTCATTTTGGCTTCTCAAAGCAGATTAGACAAGATTAGCAAGGAGGTCACGTTGTAGAAAAAAGAGCATTTGGCTGGATATTCCTCCATGTTGTATCTCTCAGAAAACTGAACATAACTAAGAGACTGAAAGAAAAAAAGAGAGGGTGTGGGAGAGAAAGTGGGAGGGGGGAGTTAGAGGGGGACAGAAAGAGAGGTTGTCAGAGAGAGAGAGAGAGAGAGAGGATGAAAACATTTAGCAAAGTCTTGCTTTGTTTAATATAACACCGTTCCCAGTACAATGAGATTCTGTTTCTAATAGTATAGTATAATTTACAGTGAGTGAATGTTTCCAATTAGAACAAGTAGGATTAGGTAAACTACAAAGAAAAAAA
>NW_004444266.1:2961-4392 GCF_000243295.1 Trichechus manatus latirostris
TAAATAGAGCAAAAATTCCCACAGTTTCTTTGTTTTAAGGAGACAGACTCAGCAGTCTCTCAACAGAAATGCCCTGAGCTCCATGCCCTAGGGAAAAGGAAAAACTTTAGGAAGAATGAATATTAACATAACTGTTACCCTTTGTCCCCGACTGAATTGTGGAGATCTGACTCCACCCCATCTGCCTAGCAGAAGAAAGGGTGACATTACCTGAAGGAAGGCAAAACCATGTTTATCCTCCACTGTTCTTTATGTGTGATGTCTAACATTCAATTAAAAAAAACAAAAAACAAAAAAACCTCTACATGTCTACATGTGAATGAATAGAACCATATGGACAATAATTAGGAGAAAAAAAGTTAAAGTAGATTAACAGGGATACAAATATTGGAATCAGGAGGCAAGGACTTTAAAATAACTATTGTAAATATATACAAAAAATGGAGAAGATATAAAGACAAACGGATGAAATAATGAAGATTTTAAAGAAATTAGAATCTATGACACAAAGAATATGCATTCTATAATGGTTAAAAAGAATATTTAAAATTACAAATTTCTATGGTTGGATAAAAAGAAGATAGATATAGTACCAGAAAACATAGCAAAGAGGAGAAACAATGACAACAGAAGATGAAAATAAGAGAAAAATAGGAAAATTTTAGGATAAGAAAATAGAATTTCCAGAAACAAAGAACAGGGAAAATGGAGGATGCAAAATTAGCTAAAAATGATACAAGAAAAAGTTCCCCAAACTGAATGATACAGCTTTACAAATTGAAAGTTTCTACCAAGTGTCCAGCACAAGTTCAAAAAAAGAGATGGAGGCTCACAATAAGGTACATCATTGTAAAGTTTCAAAACACAGAGATAAAAATAATGCATACTAAAAGCTTCTAGGAAGAAAAAACAGGACCATCAAAAAGGGGGATCAAATTCTTAACAGCAACAAGAGAAGCAAGAAAATAGTAAGGCACATCGAGGAAATGTCTTAAATAATTTAAATTCTATACGCAGCCAAACTATCCACTAAGACTAAGTATCATTTTTAAAATGTACATATGCAATTTTACTTCCCTTGCATTCTTCCTCGAGAAGAGACCAGCGTGTTTGCTTCAGAAAAAGAAATAAGAAAAAGAGCTCAGAAAACAAGAGCAAGAATGGATCCACCCATGGAGGGAGGTGAGGATGAACCCAGGACAACATCTATACAGCCTTACTAGAAAGGAACAGAAAGACCTCTATGAAGGAAATCTTCCGTGGGAAATAAAAGAAATGACAGAACAGCTGGTATATTAGAGCATTTGGAAAATATTCTTAATAGACCTCTAGCAGATCTGTCAGAGCATTCCAAACAGAATAATTGAAGGGAATATAGAAAACTATACCAAAAGTAAGGCAACTATTAACTTAGGAAAAACAAAAAGGTAC
>NW_004444266.1:5236-6548 GCF_000243295.1 Trichechus manatus latirostris
AGGTCTTGCCTCCAGGAACCTCATTGTCTTAAAGAACCAAATTCCTAATTCTCCATATGCAGGAATTACCTCACAACTAAACCCAAAACTATGTCAACACAGATATCTAGGAGTGATGTTTGCAATAGTATCACTGTAATTCCCAAACCACTCTATCAGCTATCTAGAATTCCTAACGGACTAGGAGGTGAAATAGATTGTTCTAGCTGAAACAGAAAATATCAGTACTTTCAACAACCCTAAAATCACCAGTGTTTTTTCATTCTCAAAATGTTTGTAAATCAGGACTAAGACTGTTCACTTGCTTTTTTCCTGAGCCAGGAGATAAGAGTTACCTAAATAAATTCTTGGTTTTTGTATACCCACGACAGGTAGTGCCCATGTAACTATGAAGAAATAAGACTGTATTCCAGATGCCACATATGAAAACCAGTGAAATATTTCATGGTTATATCGCACAGTTAAGGTTGTCTCTTCTTTGTTTAAAAAAAGTAAAAATAAACGAACTTACTTTAAGTAGGACTGTATAACATACCGCTATCAGAGCTGCCATTTTTCCATTTTGATACAGGAAGACCCTAAGAGGGAAAAAGTATAAACTCATTTTATCTTATTTAAAATAATTATACCTTTAAATGCTTTTTGGTTCAGGATGAATGACAGCAATGTAGTAATGCACTGGTTACAATTCAGTTTAGTATACTACTAAGTAAAGGAAAAGATGGGTCAATAAAATTTCATTTCAGCCAAAATTTCTTTTTTTTCTCCTTTAGGAAAATAAATTTGAATCTTATATTAAATATTAGTTTGACCTCTGAACTTAGAAAGAGAAACAACCAATTAAATCTTCCTTCATACACTAACAAGAGTTTATAGACGAAACACAGAGCAATGCCCCAAGGAAATCAGTAATGAACAAGAATCAATCTGTATCAGGACCTATTGACTTGATTCTGAAGCACTTAAGATTACAGAATGCTGCGTCTCTACAGGAAAAGGAGTCAGTTTGACTGGAACAAGCCTTATTTTTTGTATCCATGTACCATTTATTCATTTCAGGAAATAACACTGCAAAGTCGTTAAGAGCGTGGATTTGGAGTTACACAGCCTGGGTTTGATTCGTGACTTTGCCACTTTCCCACCCTAGGTAGTCACTAAGTTTTAATTAAAGAAAGATAATGATGGATTACACCTTAATATAAATAAAACAAAAATCCTCACAACTGGACCAACAAGCAACACCATGATAAACAGAGAACATACTGAAGTTGTCAAGGATTTCATTTTACTTGGATCCACGACCAATGCCCAC
>NW_004444266.1:9012-22606 GCF_000243295.1 Trichechus manatus latirostris
TTATTATTCTGGTTACAAATATATTAGTTACATGCATTACAATTATCTCCATCGTGGCTGACACGTCTCTTTTCACTGTCTTTACTGTGTTTCTTGTCTTAGAAGAAGTGCAGCCAAAAGCACAGACAGAATGCTCCTTAGAAGCAAGGATGGCGAGACTACATCTCACATACTTTGGACATCTTATCAGGAGGGATCAGTCCCTGGAGAAAGACATCATGCTTGGTTAAGCAGAGGGTCAGCAAAAAAGAGGAAGACCCTTAATGAGATGGACTGACACAGTGGCTGCAACAATGGGCTCAAGCGTAACAACGATTGTGAGCATGGCGCAGGACCGGGCAGTGTTTGTTCCGTAGTACATAGGGTCGCTATCAGTCGGAATCGACTCGAAGGCACCTAACAACAACAACATTGTGTTTCTTGATGAATATAAATTTTTATTTTAATGTAATTGAATATATCAATCTCTTTTTATAATCTGTCGGGGTATTTAAGAAATGTTTAAAAAGTTATTCTTCAATATTTTCTTTTGGGTTTTTCTTGGAAGTTTTAAATCTAATTAAATTTTTTGGGGAGAATAGAGTCTGAGGTTTTCTCACGTGGCTAATAAACTCTACCAGAATTATTTATTGACAACGATACCTCCAAACATCTGTGAGTCTGTGTTAGGTTCTCCATCCTGATCCGCTGGCCTATTTTTCTCTCTCTATGCCAGTCTCGCGTTGTCCTAGGTATAGTAACTTTATAAAATGTACTGTTATCTGGCAAAGCAAGACCTCCCACTTTTCTCTTTTTCTTCTAAATTGTCTCGGTTATTTTATCCTTTTACTCTTCCATTTTAGAATATCTATGTCAAGTTACATTAAAAACCTTGTCAGGATTTTGATTGGCATTGCATTCAATTTATGGAATAATTTGAGGAGAAAGGACATCTTTTACCTATTATATACAGACTTTGTATCCGTGATATCACATACAGCTTCATTAAATTAACTTTTCAACACCTTTTTATAAAGTTTATAATTTTTCCATACATCTATGGTGTACATGATAGGCGTTATTTTTTCCATTTTCTAAATGTTGCTAGAGGATAGAAATGCAGTTGACTTTTGTAAATTGATCTTATATTTAACAACCTTGCTGAATCACAGACAATAAAATGTGTTCCAACCAACACTGAAAAATTAATATCTAAATTTTCTATCAGAGAGGAAAGAAGGGCTGGGGGATGAATCTGTCACTTTCTCTCACTTAATTTTCTGACTGACTTCTTGTGACCCTGTAACCTCTACCTTGCTGTTGGAGTTATTCTGAGGTTCCTCTGAGAAATTTACCTATGGCGAAGTCCTCTCTTTTTCCTCTGGGTGTTGTAGGTTCCTCAGCTAGACTGGGGTTTCTCCTTACTTTCTTCCCCACTGCTTTACATATGCTAGATTCTGATTCCAGCTTTAATCATTGCAATAAATATCTTTATTTCCAAAATATTAAGGGTTTGCAGAAAGTAAGACATAAATACTCCTGCTTGGTAGTCACCTTGTACCGGAATTCCAACACTTCTTTGAAGAAGATTTTTAAGTCTTAAAATTAGATACTCAGGAAGATTTTTAAACCTGAATTTATAATCCAGAATCGCACCAAGATGCTCCCCACAACTGCCCACAACTTCCCCTCTTCAGAATTACAAAGCTGTTTCCTGCAGTTAGATGGTTAGACCTTACGAGGACAGCTGGATCTTGGTGCAGGTTCTGGCATTCTACACCATGTAGAGAAGTTTAAACTGTCTGCTCTATCATCTTTTCCTTATGTTCTGACAAATAACAAAAAGAGTAAGAACAAACCTACTGCATTAAGACATTTTGAAACTTCCATCTTATCACTAGTTTTGCTACCAAGTAACTTCTAAGACTTCCTCTTCTCTCTCTTTTTTTTTTAATGGGGGTTGAGGGGAATAGATGAGGACAATGGTTCATTGAGTAACCTTTTTGTCACTCTATTTCTTAGATAACAATCATAAATTCATGATTAAATACGGTGCGTTATCATCATGACCTTGGGATGAGCAAAGATTTCTTAAACAAGACATAAAAATGCTAACCATAAAGAATAAATTGGACCATATTAAAAATAAGAAGCTCTGTTCTTCAAAAGACACCCTGAAGAGAATGAAAAGGTAAGCCATAAGTTGGAAGAAGATATTTACAATGCATACATTAGACAAATGATTTGCATCCATAGTACATTAAAAAACTCCTATTTTTTTTTTTTTTTTTAAAAAAAAAAGGACAAACAACACAGTAGCAAAAAGAGCAAAATACTTGAATAGGTACTTCATGAAATAAAACACAAATAGCCAATAAACATGAAAAGATCCTTATTTCATCACCGTCTTAACTATCTAGTGCTGCCGTAACAGAAACACCACTAGTGGGTACCTTTAACAAGCAAAAAATTATCTTCTCACAGTTGAAGAGGCTAGATGTCTGAATTCAGAGTACCAGCTCTAGGGGAAGGCTTTCTGTCTCTGCTGGCTCTGGGGGAAGGTCCCTGTCTCTTCTGAGCTTCTGCTCTTGGGCAATCTCCATGTGGCTTGGGATGTATCTTCCCCATCTCTGCTTGCTCACTTGAGTTTTTTCTCTTTTATATCTCAAAAGACATTGTCTCCAGATACACCCTACACTAATTTTACCTCATTATCATAACAAGGACAACCCATTCCCAAATGAGATCATAATCACAGGCATAGATGTTAGGATTTACAACACAGACCATATTTTGCGGGGGGGGCAATATTCAATCCATAACAGTTAGTTATCAAGAAAATGCAAATTAAAACCACAATGTGATGCTACTGTAGACTTACCTAAGTGACTAAAAAGACAGACAATACCAAACGTTAAGGATGTGGAGTAAGAGAAAATCTCACACACTGCTTGGTGGAGATGTAAGTTGGTACACCACTTTGGTAAACTGATGGCACCAACAAAAGCTGAATACATGCATATACATGTGATGTGACCCAATATACATGCGCCAAAACAGGTGCATAAAAGTATTCATATCAGTATTTTATATTCTAATTCAACACGAAAAGTACCCAATGTGCATTAATAGTAGAGTGGACAAATACAATGTAACGTATTATCAAGAAAATATCAGATATGAGGAGTCAGCAAACTATGACCCGTGGGCCAAAACCTGCCTGCTGCCTGGTTTTGTAAATCAAGTGACATTGGGTCACATCTAGGCTTCTTTGTTTACATAGTGTCTGTGATTGCTTTCATGGAGCAACAGCCAACTTGAGTCATACGAGACAGAGGCTGTATGGTCCACAAAGCCAAAAATATGTTTGATCTTGCCCTTCACAATAGAAGTTTGCCAACCTCAGTTATATCATACTAAGTATGATATACAATCTACAGTTACAACAAAGGATGAATTATCCTCCCAGTATATTATTGAGCAAACAAAGTCAGACTCAGACTAAATTATTTGATTTGTATAAAGTTCAAATACAGACGATGCTAATCTGTGATGTTAGCAGTTAGGGCAGTGGTTACCCTGGATGGCAGAGGTGTGACCAAAGGGGACGTAAAGTGAGTTTCCTGGGTGCTGGCAGTGTTCCAGTTCTTAACTGACTGGTGTGTTCACTTTGTCAAAACTGGTCAAATGGCACATTTATGATTTGTGTGCTTTTCCACGTATACGTGTCATACTTCAGTAAAAAGTACTCATTTTTACTACGTTAAAACAAAATTTACTAAAGGGATTGTTTGGTTCTTGTAATGTTGTGAAGATGAGATAAGCAAAAATAGTGAAATAATCCTAGGATGTAAAAGGCAGATCATAACATAAAGAACATTAACTTCCAGTACTTTTTTCCTTACAGCAAAGGAAAATAAGGACAACAGAAGTTATGTGATTGGCCCAAATTGATACACCTATTTTAAAGGTATATAAAGGGTACATTAGAACTCAATTCTTCTGGCTTAAAAATCCGGTCTTTTTCTATACCATACAATGAACACAACTATTTTCCTCATCAAAGTACAGAGAAATAAAATAACCTATAATGAAAGTTCTGTGAATTATCATTAAGAGTTATCATCTGCATAAAATAATTGTATCATAATTCACCATTTACATTAAAGAAGCAAATATTTCAAAGACTCATTGTTTAACTCTGCTGACTGTATCCTTTTTTCAGTATAACTATAGAAACAAAACAGCATTCAATAACAAATAAGGAAACAGGACTTGAGGCAATTTACTTCCTGTCTAAGCCATCAGATAGTTTCCATCACCAAACTATAATGAACAGAAGAGTTTCTTTTTTAATTTTTTAAATGTTCAATTATAAAAAAAATCAAATGTGCAAAAATTACTAAATATAACATACCAATACCAGTATCTACACATCTTAGATTTAGCAATTGTTAACATTTTGTTCTATGTTTCAGATTTTAAAAAATATTTTTAATAAAATATTGTAGATAGAGGAAATTACTCCCACATATCTATCCCATTACACTCCCTGACTCTCCAGAGATAACCACTAATTAAATTTCATATTTATGCTTGCTTTTATATATAATTTTACAATTCTCTATGTACCTATATCACTATAAAATAATCATTTATATATTTTAATCTATATAAATGTACATATCCATATTTTAGCATTAATTTAAATGGAAAACTAAAATGGCTTGCTTAAAGATGATTTTTCAAATGTTTCTGGGACAGAAATCACTTGACTTTCCTCCTCAAAGTGCTTCTTCCAAAGGTAGATTATAATTGCATAATCCTCTACTGCCTGTCATATCTTATTTCTTAAACTGCCTACATGTAAGTTCAATCTGGTGTCTATGTTTATAATTAATTAGACCCCAAAATAGAAATGGCAGCAGAGAATAGAATTTTTTTGTTGTTAAAAGTATCAGTGTAGGTTGAAGTTTCTGGATATTTCCTTAAAGCCTCTGCAATCATTTTCTGCCTGCACAAAATCTCAATAAGCAAGAGAATCATTTTCTATTCCCTGACTTTGACAAGAAGGTCATTACTCTTTTATTGGGTAGCTTTGCAGTAAATAGCTTTCATTCTTAAAGTTTTGACTCATTTACTTTATCATAACTCTGTTCTATTGTCAGACTGTACATTCCTTCTCTGAGTCATTTTTGACCCCTCCTACCTCATCTACCATATCCAACTCCAAAAAAACCAAAACCAAACCTGTTGCTGCGGAGTCGATTCCAACTCATAGCGACCCTAAAGGACAAAGTGGAACTGCCCCATAGGGTTTCCAAGGAGTGCCTGGTGGATTCAAACTGCCGACCTTTGCTTATCAGCCACTAAACCACCAGGGTTTCCAACTCAGTCTCATCTTATTATATCCAAAATAGCTTTGTCCACTAACACTTCTCCACTCTTCCCTATCATCACCTCAACCTCATCAAGCCAAGCCACGTTCCAGTTCCATCATGCTGAATTGGTTTACCCAAATCTGCTTTTATGCCCCTCTAATCTGTTCTTGGAGCCCTGGTAGCACAGTAATTAGGAGCTACAGCTGCTAACCAAAAGGTCAGCAGTTTGAATCCACCAGCCACTCTTTGGAAACCTTGTGGGACAGTTCTCAGAAGCCCTGGGTGGTACAAATGGCTAACGTGTTTACCTGCTAATCGAAAGGTTGGAAGTTTGAGTCAATCCAGAGGCATCATGGAAGAAAGACCTGGTGACTTACTTCTGAAAAATCAGCCACGGAAAACCCTATGGAGCACAGTTCTACTCTGACACACATGTGGTCTCCAAGAGTCGGAACTGACTACACAGCACCTGGCTTTTAATTTGTTCGCATTATAAGCCTCTTAAGAAGAAAAATGAATTAAAAATTCTTAACATTCTTCAAAGCCATGGATCATCTGGATTTTGTCACGTCTCCAGCTTCATCAAGGACTGTTTGTTCTCAGTCTTTGCTGTTGATCTTTAATGTACGCTTGGAGGTGCTTCTTCGTCTATCCTCAAAGTGTTGACATAAGCCAGGCCCTCTGCTCAGGACGCCGTCCCCTGCTCCACACACAGTCCTTTCCCTAAGGAAGCTTTGTCTTCCTCCCTCCTTACCTCATCCATGGCACCATGTTCTTTTCCTTCACAGTCTTGTGTGTGTGTGTGTGTGTGTGTGTGTGTGATTATTACTCATGAATGTTTACCTTCCTCACTAAATTATAAGCTCTATCAGAGCAGGCACCATATCTGTTTTATTCAACATTGAACATTCAACATTGAACTGCAGCACTTAGCAAATGCTTGTCTTATAACAGGTGCTCAATGTATATTTGCTAAACTGTAAAAATGGGCATTTGTACCACCCAACTACTGTATGAGCAACTTGAGTAATATCCCCAACATCTAGCAGTATTTGTTTATAAATACATATTTTTTATATATATATATATATGTCAAAAGGTATAGCACCAACTTACCAACTAAAGAGTTAACAGATGCCATTATAGCATAACCTGACCCACTGTTCAGAAATGGCTACCCTGCCAGATTACCTCAACAGATGACATGCCCACCGTTGCAGCTCTCATTTTACCAACACAACTATATTCCCTCAGACATCAACAGCATACCCGATGCTTTCTTATGGTTATGTCATCATGCTAGCTAACAAAAATCCTAAATGCAGTGTCCTCAGGGAGGTGAAAGAGCATTAAGTGAGTAATAATCAGGGCAGGAAACCAGGGAGACCGGATGCTGAGAAATGTGAGAGGCTCAGGAGGGTGGCAATGGGGAAGGAGTGGAGAAACATAAACACGAGAAAGGACACATTTAGTCAGTTTCATATTTTCTTTGCCTAGATACAGCTTTGGCAGCAAAGTAAGAAGAGAGAAAATTAAAAAATGAAAGATGTGAGTTTTGTGGCCTTTTCAGAGTTCTTCGCACCATTCCATATATTGCATTGCTCGCTCTTCATTCCTACATGTCTTCATCCTCTCAGAATACTAAATCCCTTCCTCTCCCTATACTTAGAATCCCTAAACATACCTTAGATCATTTGAAACCAAGAAGTTATCCTTAAGGAAACTGTTGTTCTTTATATATTTCTACATTCAAAAGAAACAAATTAGGAAACTTTTTTTGTATTTAAATGACCCACACCTATGTATACCTACATGAAGTACTTATTGATGATAGCGAGGATGGAGAGACTTCATCTCACATACTTTGGACATCTTATCAGGAGGGACTAGTTCCTGGAGAAGGACATCATGCTTGGTAGAGTAGACGGTCAGCGAAAAAGAGGAAGACCCTCAATGAGATGGATTGACACAGTGGCTGCAACAATGGTCTCAAACACAGCAATGATTGTGAGGATGGCACAGGACTGGGCAGTGTTTTGTTCTGTTGTACACAGGGTCGCCATGAGTGGGAACCAACTCGACGGCACCTAACAACAACAACGACATACCTATGACTGCATTCATAATAATGTCTATTGAAAACAATGGCATAATAATTTGATTTGCCCTAGGTACGTATCCCATTTATTATTAGAAGTCTAAGAAGCTGGGACCACAAAACTTCCAGAAAATCTCTCTTTCCTAGGGCTCTAAAGCACTTTGTCTGCATTTAAAAATAATAACAAAGCACTACTAGAAGCAACTTTGACACCTTTTGAAATTGAACAAATGGTAGTATAGTTGTTAGCCATGAAATTCACAGACAAATGAAATTCATTCTAGAGGTGAAACTGTTCTTGCCTGGGGCAAAAATGTGTGAAAGCAGATTGTGCAAAGAATTGCACAGATGATGCAAAAGCTCAGGGGTAAAAAAAAAGGCAAGTCATATTACTGCTGCTTTAGAATCCACATCTTTGTTATTCTCTGGGCAGATAAGTATATACTCTGAATAAAAGTGAGCTGGGCATTACCCTTCCAGATGTCAAAACTAATGATTAAGTTACATTAACAAAAACAGTGAAATTTAGGTACAGACAAATAGATAAATGGAACTGAATACAGAGTCAAAAATTAAAGCAACATGCACTCACAACCTTGGTAATGGTAGAGATGCCATTATAAGTCTCCATTTTAGAGAGCAGTCTGGGAATATCTAGCTCCGTTGCGTATGTAAACCCACCACTACCCAGCAATTCCACTCCTAGGTAGATAGACCCAACAAAGTTATCACACACATTTATAAAGTTATCACACACACATACCTATACAAGGAAATTTACTGTAGATTTGCTCTTAGTTGCAGAATCTTGGATATAACCTAAAAAGTTCAGCAATAAAGAAGAGATAAACTCTGACACAGTCATAAAGTTGAATGCTCTGTAACAGTGAAAGTGAGAAACTAGATGCACGTGCTTTAGCAAGCCAGATACTGAGTGAGAAAAAGCAAATCGCAGCTAGTAAATCCAGTAAGAATAAATCTATATAAATTTTCAAAACAGAGAGTAATACTTTCTTCTGCTTATAGAGACGTGTGTCTGTTACTGAAGCTCAAAACTTGCACAGGGAAGATGCCCAGTCACTTGGCAGAGTGGGTAAATGGGAAAAAGGAAGAAGGGAAATGAGATGAGGGTCCTGCAGATGCAGCTGTCCCTATAATATTTTGCATCTTTCAAAAAGGCATCTAAAGGAAATATACCCCCCAAAAGTTTTTGTTAAATCTAGATCAAATGTCTGTTATTTTTATTCTATATTGTTATTGTTACTTCTATTTTCAAAATTAAAAATTAATTATAAATTAAATAAATATAATAACTAAATTGTGAGAATAATTTATCCTATAACCTCTGAATAAATATTTTCTTATGATGACACAAAATCTTTCACACACACACACACACAACAGAAATGAAAGAAAAGTAAGGAAGGAGGAAAGGGAGAAGAACTAAAAGGATGGAGGAAGAGGGAAGAAGGGAGAAAGGAAGAGAATATTTAATTTCATAAAGATGTACTTTTCATCCAAAAAATGACAATTTATTGAGAGAACAGAAAAGCAAAATTTGCTCAGAAAATTTAATAAAATTTTCATATATTAACACACTAAGGAACGAAAACTTTGCTGCTGAAATTTTTATATGCAGATGCATTTGCCTAAGGTGTCAACTTAATAGACAACTCTGTATAATCTCTAATAATGCTATCTTATTTGATGCTCAAAAGAAGCCTACAAGATAGTAAAACTGAGACTCAGAGAAGTACGTTGTTCAGAGTCACGCACCTAATACAGGGCAGGGTCCAAATACGAACCCAGGTCTCTGACTCCTAATATAGTTCTCATTCCATTGGACTATAGCTGCATTGAGAGAGAACAGATACGGTAACCTAAATGATGGTGGCAGGATTGCTTCTAATTTGCAAGCGTATTGACATAATTAAAAGTAGAGCCTCATGTTTTTAACTACAGTTCTTCCCACAAAGAAGTAAAAACACTAACCCTCCACTAGTAACCTTTATTCTTTCAACTAATGTAAGAAGAATGTTAAGCATTCTCTTTATCCTTTCTATTTTATATTTCCTGGTTCAGAAGAGGCAAATTGTTGGACACCATTCAAGACAGAGATAGAGTGAAAATGAACCCCCCAAACGGCTGGAACAACCAGAATTCAACCTGAAAAATCCAAGGCGTTACTCTGGGACAGGTGCTCTCTGTCAGTTAGCTTAAAACTTGGCTAATTCTATGTGAAACTGAATGACGGTTATGATTAAAATCATCAGATGGGCATTTGATTATGTGCTGCAAACAGTATCCAAAACTAACTAAAAAGGGCTTAATGGCTTGGAACGCAATGGGCATTTTCTATCAGGGCTCCACCAGAGGCTGCAGAGCTTTGGGGGCTTCTCAGCTTTGCCCTAGCTAGGAAGCTGCCCAGCCCTCTCAATCAATTGCGTGCAATCCAGAAACAAAACAAAAAGCCTTTGCTTGACAAAATTCTGTAACTCAGTTTGCACAATTACAAAATGGATGATCTCTAAGGCCTTTTACAGTCGAGTCGATTCTGACTTATAGTGACCCTATAGGACAGAACAGAACTACCCCATAGGGTTTCCGAGGAGCAGCTGGTGAATTTGAACTGCCAATCTTGTGGTTAGCAGCTGTAGCTCTTAGCCACTAGCACCACTAGGGTAATCACCATCAAACACAGGATGCAGGTGTGCTATATACAAGGTGCTATGTCTATGGTTCCAGGAAAGAACAGAACTGTGGCTTCATAGCCTTCACCACCCTCAGTGAAATGCTTTTTTTGTAAATGACTTGCTTTAAAAAGGATTATTCCAAACAACACATACATCAATACTATTCATTACTCACATCCACTGTCATGCATGCAGTATTTTCTCCTTACCACTGCACTAAACTTTATTAGCGTAGCTCTCTCAACTCCCCTGTAATCTGTACTTTTGGCTCATCTGAAGGAAAAATCTGTACTTCAGAAGTTTCCAATATAATCAACAGTTATCCTTGACCGCAACCTTGCTGCACCCCCCAAAATACACGAGCAATGTCCTTTCTGTGTGCTAGTTGTCATCTTCGGCAATTCACTTCTATTTTTATCAGGTCATTATGCTATCTCTGACGTTGGCCAGGATCCAGGCCTATACGAATCGCCTGGCAGAAAGCTCTCTGAAGCGGGTGTGCAGCTACAGAAAATGCATCTGTCACACCAATCTATGCAGATTGAGTCGCTGGCAAGGACCATTTCTAAATCAAAAACCAAATGAGAGCTTCTTTTTAAGGTACAGGGAAGAAAATGCAAATTCAGAAGAAGAAACTGGACGGCAAGAAGTAGGGTGTGGGATCCTGAATTTCAAACTTGGAAAAAGAGACCTATCTCTTTTGCAAATAAATACCTTAAAAGGAGACTGGTCAAAGAAATGCACTTAAGTCCCACCCAAAGGCGACCAGCGGCTCCGAGGGTCCCCGAGTGGAAACAGACAGTTACTGCATTGCCTAAATGCTTTGTCTTTGTGCTTTTGTTCCGTTCCTGGCACAGGAAGAGAACTCCAGGAAAAGCCAAAGGCAGTGCAGTGGACTAATTTAACTATGATTTATCAGGTAGGAAGCCTGAGACTTTCTATCAGTTCACGGACCATGGAATAAACTCTATCTCTATCCCTTTTCTTTTACAAGAAAAGAGCTCTTTCCTGTGCCTCCCTGAAGAAGAAATGCAGGGCTGGGAGTCTTTGTTCTGGCCCCTTAAGAGAGGAATGTTCAGGAGAAGCACAGCATTTCTAACATGCTGAAAGCAAATAAAGCTGCAGGAGACTTAACAACAAGGACAAAGAGACAATTGCTTCATACTGAGTGAGAAGAGCTGATTTGTTTTTTAAAAAATAAAAGGATTAGGAGTTGATGCATTTTTTTCCTGGTTTAAAAAGGAATTCTCAATCACTTTCAGTTTTGAGATTTCCCTTCGAATAATTTTAACACACAGTTATTTGTTTTGCCAAAAACAACTATCATGCTCTGGCCAAGTTCAGAAGATAATACGTACATTCTCCAGGATATAAATTCCATCTCCAGCCATTATTTCTCTATGTGTACACCCTAGTAAAGACTCCTCCAACACTCTGGTAAAATATAACACTTTTCTAGTTGAAACTTCTAATATTTCTAAGCCATAAGTCTCACTGTATTTCTAAAATCTGTACCCCATGTAATACTCATTTAATACACCTTCACCTTATTCAAATGAAAGAGTGTTGGCTGTGGCGCTATTAGATGTGGCTAGAAATTCTGTAATATTTTAATACATATATAACCATATTAACACGACAGTCAATTCCACGTTCCACATCTTCATCCTGCGTTGATTCCCACTGCAGCTCACAACCCAAGCAGAGCACATTAATGGCCTCTGTGTTGTGTCAACTGGTGAAGTTGGCTGACGGAGGGTCACACAGCTAAAACCTAGCACAGTCACATCTAAGGCATCTAATGCTGAGTTCAATGTTCTCTCCTTTCAAAGGATCCCTTCTGAACTTACACACTTGTTCATGTTTCTAGTAGTCAAGCCATTTTTAGCCCTTTCTTTGAAATCTGCCTTCAGAGTCAGTCAATTATTTTTTTTAATATTCTAGGACAAAGATAGAAATTTATAATCCTTGACAGAAAAAAAGGCCCAAAATGACTCAAGTCTCCATTACTAGGCGACCCCAGTATGGACTTTTACTTCGCTGCTAGAGAAACAAGATGTGTTTAGACTTGCTGAAACACCTATGAGGTAAATCTTTGTCCATTAATTACTAGGACTTTTACTTCACTGCTAAAGAAGCAAGACGTGTTTAGGTGTTGCTGAAACACCTATGAGACAAATCCTCGTGCAGGAACGAAAGCCAAGGAGCGTGCAGAATGGCTCCAGGACAGACGTTTCAGACTTTGCCTAATTCCCACAGGGGGCACGTGAATATTCTGAAGTCCTGCATGCTCTGGGGTCTCTTATTGACTCAAGACTGCAAATACGCTAATAACTTCTTCAGAATTGGCTATATAAGCTTGTATACGGGGTGAGGAAAAAAAAAGAGTTTATAATCTGTGTTTTAATTTCTGATAGACAAGACTGCAGGCTTTATAACATCAAAATTGTACCTATTATCTCAGGACACCCAGCCTTTAGGGGGTATGTGAGGACTTAGGCTAATTCTCAATAGCATTTAACCTGAGCAGCAGCACGGTTAGTACTTTCATTTCTGTGCTTCTCCTGAACACTCACCTCCTAAGTGGGTCTCTCTCTTTCTCTCTCTGTCACACACACACACACTCACACACTCACACACTCACACACACACATTCACACGCTCTCACATACACACTCACAGACACACACACACACACAAGTTCTTCAGTCCCCTTTCTACACAATGTGTCCCGTGGTTTATGCTCCTTGGTAGCTGCAGGGTGTTTGTTTGTTGTTGTTTTGTTTTTCACTGTTGTAACTGTCGTTCCATCCTATCAACACCATTTCCAGGTCTTTGCTTCCTACCTTCATCACTTCCACTGTTGTCATTCACTATTTCTCTGATCACCTCTACCTGATGGTAATGCTAAGATGGAGATAAGCATTCTCTCCAGATGACTCCCACTTGCCTCTGAATTGACCCTGACTGATGGCGA
This sequence comes from Trichechus manatus latirostris, assembly GCF_000243295.1. Taxonomy (NCBI): domain Eukaryota; kingdom Metazoa; phylum Chordata; class Mammalia; order Sirenia; family Trichechidae; genus Trichechus; species Trichechus manatus. The sequence continues at coordinate 22,141 of NW_004444266.1, forward strand.
ATCCATATGTGTCAGGGTAGAACTGGGCTCCACAACGTTATCTATGGTTGGTTTTTCAGAAGTAGATTGTCAGGTCTTTCATCTGAGGCACCTCTAGGTGGACTCAAACTGCCAACCTTTTGGTTAGCAGCAAGTGCATTAACATTGGCATCAGCCAGGTTCTCTCAGGATGACACAGCTCTTCCTTTAGTCCCCAGAGCAGCTTGATTCTTTCACTTGTACGGGCTTCTCTTTGAAGAAACCTGAAGTTACCAGAGAATGGTCTAGAATGATCTTCAAATGTACGTATTGCGAATGATCAACCCATTTCCTGATTATTTTGGGTTATCTATTAGCAGTAATTTAGGGGTACTTGTGTACCAACTCCTATTAAACCGACGAATCTGTCCCAACTATCACTCCCAGATAGTTGCTGACTATAACTCTGGAGACTTTCTTACACATAAGAAATCTTATGGTAGGCATG
>NW_004444266.1:29856-34259 GCF_000243295.1 Trichechus manatus latirostris
CTGTTTCATGAGAAACTATTTGTTCTGTAAACCTTCACCTGAAGTACAATAAAATAAATAAATAAATAAATAAATAAGTAGTATTGTAAAAACATTAGCCCAGCAGAATCATCTAGAATGAATTGGAAGCAAGAAAAACTTTCAGGAAAACATTAAAGTATTTCAAACTTGAGAAGAAGCTAAGCTTAGATGGTAAAAGCAACAATGCACAGAAGAAAATGAATCCAAGAGAAAATCTTTAAAGAACCTTTCCAACTAATCTGTAATGAAATAACTATGGGATAGAAAACACTATTCTCATTTAAGTTTGGGGAAAATAGCAAAGAACAGTTTTGAATTTATTTGAATGGGAGAAAACACTATGTTTTGAATGTATTCTTCACTGGCCAGAAATAAGAAAAGACCATTCTTATAGCTCTTAATATTGCCTACAGGTTCAAAATTTCTGGCATTTTAATATTTCATCAGAAATCCTCTAAGTTATATATTAACTAGAAAAATAAGTTTATTTTTCTGCAACTTACCTACCAACAATGAGCCTGTTGTATTTATAGCTTCACTCCTAGTTTGCCTTCAAAAGGTTGCACCTGAGCATTCATGACTATTCAATGAGCACAAGCTGGTGGGTGGGAAATCTGATGTCATTTCATGATACATTTTAGAATATAATTTTCTCCCTCGAAAATTGAATAAACAGCATACAAGGACATCCAGCTGTGATTTTACATTCAAATTATAAACCTATTGCAACGTGAATATCACAAAAGAATGTAACCTGTTCTTCAAATGTAACTTACATGACTTCTGTTTCTTCATTTCACACCATTCTTCCAATTCACAAAGCCACAGTATTCTTCATATGACAACTCAACAGAATCTTTCAATTCCAAAGTCGATGGAAATGATCATGTAAAATTCCTCCAAAATATTCTATGGTTACTTTTGCACCTGACCAAGAAATCAATTGAGAACTTGAGTATCAGGATATTTCACCTCTAAAATGCTTAATCGAGATTTGTACAACGATTTATTAAGAAGTGCTTGCTTTGTAACTCTGAGGCTCAAAGCAATATGCTACTAAAGGAATTTGATTCCATCCATGATTTTGTGATGGGAAACATAAATGACAATAGCAATAATGGTAGATAACATTTATTTAGAGCTCATTTGGTGGCAGGCACTGAGCTAAGCATTTTACTTGGATTATCTCATTTAATACTCTATCTATGGGGTGGCTAATATTTTATCCCCATTTTACAGATAGTAAAATTGAATCTCAGAGATATCAAGTAACTTTTCCAGGTTTATATGGCTAGAAAGCTACATATAAATAACTAATGTAAGTCCTGTAGGAGAATTATCAGCAGTCTACAATAGGTGCTTCAAGAAAGAAGATAATAACAGCAATGCTCAGGAAGACATCCAGGAGTCAGCAACATTTGAGCTGAGTCTTAACAGATTTTGAGTTTCCAGTGAAGCAAAACAGTAGTCCATATTCCCACACCGATGTACTGGACAAACAGTTACATCCAGGCTCACTCAGACTGACCTTCCATGACTGAAGTACTGAAACCTCAATCCTCTGAGCAACACTTCTCTCTCTCCGCTCTCTCTCTCTCTCAGGATCCCTCTCTCTCCCCTCCTTGCCCATTTTCACTGCGATTACTATCAACTTTCAATACCTCTAGATCAAGAACTCTTGCCCCTTTCCTCTCAGCAGTTTCCCTTGCCTCTTAATTCACTGACATAGAAAGACAATCTACCTAGAAAAGCTCCTTGCTCTTCAGTTCTGGGGAAGAGAAGAGGGCTCTGCAGATAGAGGAAGAGTGTCTGCAAGTGCATTACAACCCAAGAAAATGAGTAGCCGAGCATGTTAATGGTTTGCACCCCCCACGGACTCCATCCATAAATTTGCTAGCCCTTAAACAAGAAGTCTTTCCATCTATTTTTCCTAGTGCCATGTTTTCCACGCTTTGAGGACTACTACTTGGTCCTACAACTCAGAAACTCCAGTAATTTTTCAAAAGTTGCAGATATAGGATTTAAATAATATCCTCCATCACATTTTCAAACTAAAGATCCCTGATATTTTAAGTATGTCTTCATATGAATACCTCTCCCCTTAAACATTTAAGTTTACTTTCCTGATACCTCAAGCCCAGCTGAGCTTTTCTTAACCAAAAAAAAAAATGGGTATGGAGAAAGAAGAATGTTTTCTACTTTGTTACAGTATCTTTCTTAAGGGTAATTAACATTTTTGACTCCTTCAAACCAAAACCAAATCCACTGCCATAGAGCCAAATCCGACTAATAGCGACCCTATAGGACAGAGTAGAAATGCCCCATAGGATTTCCAAGACTGTAAATCTTTATGAAAGCAGACAGCCACATCTTTCTCCCATGGAGTGGCTGGTGAGTTTGAACCACTGATCTCTCAGTTAGCAGCTGAGCACTTTAACCACTATGCCACCCAGGCTCCTCTTTGACTCCTTAGCCACAGCAAAATTGCGTTTACATATAACACATTTTTTTAATCTTCCTGAGACCTCATCACTGCTGACCTAATCCAGTACAACAGCCTTATTGTCCTATTCTTGATATCTCTGCCTCCACACTCTGCTTGCTTCAGACCTTTTTACACAGTGACAGCCAAATACCTTCCTAATGCATTGTTCTCACCAGGTCATTTTCCTGCTCAAAAAAAATTTTATGGCTCCCCTTTAGGTATAGAATAAAATTTTAGCATAGCATTAAGCATCTTGCATAATCTAGGCCTAATATACATTTTATGTTTCATGCTCTATTTCATTTTTAAGTTATTTCTGCAATGCAGATACCTGTTTGAACATACCCATCCTTTCTTGTGCCTATAATTTCATTCACACAATTCTTTTCATCTAGTATGTGATCAGCAGGCCTGTGTAAATCCCACCATAGTTCAAATTCATATCCCACCCATTCAAATTCATCCTCCTCCACAAAGCCTGCCCTGAAGATTGGACTTAATCTGTCCAAAAGGACATGCCATCATTTCTGTGGTGGTATTTATATCCTGAGTTGTATGTAGTTACTTGTACACATACCTGTAAACCATAAAGGGTTTCAGAATGTGCCACAAACTGTACTTAACCTGTGGCATGTGCTCAAGCAACATTTTTTAGTTTAATTCTTTCCAATGTTGAAGTCTAGACTTCTCTGTTGGGTAGTCACAAAGCACTTGTTGGTCAACCGTACTTCTCTAGTCAATGAGAATAGTCTTGGAGATAAGTTCATCTGTTGTCTTGTTGGCAGGCCACATACTCAGCCCATCTGTGCCTGATGCCACAGACAGCTTGAATAACATCTGTTAGCCACAAACATTAATGAGATTCTATACCCACCTATCCATCAGAATCAGTAAGGCAATGAAACTAATTTAACACACGAGCTTGTCTGTCCAAAGGTCCACTAACATGAAATTCAAAGATACACTCTCAGTTAACTCCTTTCAGTTAACTTTGAAACTTGGAAACAATTCATTCCAATTGTCTCATAAAAACCAAGTAATCTGAGCTACATATGGAGATGGCAAATGATATATATATATTTTCACAATATATTTAAACACACATTCAGTTTTATCTTTAAACAGTCTTCTAAATCTATATATTTGGCTATCTACCTTTTTCTTCTAAAAACTTAGCATTTTTTTGCCTATGGGAAGAGTAACTTATTATAAGGCTGAGATTACCTAGCCCTGAAAATCACAGGAGAAGGATTCTATCTTGTTTATATTGAATAATTTACTTTAATTTTTAACTTTCATCTATAGTTTGAACAACCATCTCCATGTTGTTGCCAGTGAAATTTTTATTTCAGCATCTCTTTTATGTTAGTCTTGATGAGAGAAAAATTGTTGAAGAAAACATTATCTTATAATATGGTTTGATATATTTACAAATAATTCTCTATCACTGGCAGCGTTCTTATTGATAGATGGGATAATATTGCAGCAGGCAGCATATTGCATCTATCAACATATGAAATGGAAATCTAAACACTGGTCTAATATCTGAGACCGGAGAGCATTTGATGAGGAGCTCATACATATATGTATAACTTCAGATTGAAGAATTTTTAGTAGGTGGATTCTTCTTGTGTTAGATAATCTTCATAAAAGGACTCAAGCAGAAATACAAGCAGTACTCCATAAATGTTAATCAGTTTTAATATCATTCATTGCTATGTAAGTATTTTGCTGTCTGCTTTCCATATATACAGAATATAATGAAGATAAAATATAATAAAGAAAATGTAGCTAGAGAGAAAGAGATTAAAAAGCAACCAAAAATTCAGGATGGAAACTTAGCCTCAGTTGAATGAATGAACTATGTGCAAAGGCCATTCAAAGTTAGTTAATATTT
>NW_004444266.1:34735-36993 GCF_000243295.1 Trichechus manatus latirostris
ACTTGTTAATAAAAGCATGTTATTATTTTTGATGATAATCTTTGCAAATGTTCTCAATAGAGGGTTTAAAATTATCCATGAGCTAATATCAAGTCATCATAAAAAAGTAATATCACACTTGTTCTCATTAGCCCTAAAACCAAGTCCAAGGAAAAGTAGCAACCAGGTTGGTTAGATTGAATTCATATAAGAACTTTGATCTAAAAAATGAGAGTGCTTAAGTTGAAGGGAAATTGACAAATGATCACCTTTAATTCGTATTTTGTGTGACACATAAATTCCATAAGTACAATTTCCATATTGTTAATCACCAACATATATGGACTGTATCTGTCCACCTAGAGTTCTCCATACATTTTTGAAAATTGCATCATTTCTCTTTTTACTGTCACCAATAGAGTTGTAAAAATATAATGATTCTGTATTATCAGACTAGAATAGAAGCTGATTTTATAGCCTCTCTAGAACTATTATGGTAAGATTTAAAATTTTAAAGGATTTGCTGTGACAATTCAGCTATTTCACTGTCTACTATACTTCATTTTAAATGAGTCACAGTTTCTTTGAAGGCATTCACTCCTTGTGTACTCTACTTATTTATTTATTTTTACTATTTCTATATTTTTCTTCTTTTGTGAGAAGTCAAAATTGTTCTTTGGGGGTTAAAACTCATATTGCTATTTTAAGCTATAAGAAAGGCTGGTGTTGTCATGAACGTAGCAAGTGTCTGTCTCCAGAGTGCTCCAAAACCATGGTACCTGGTTGTATACCTGTTGCCATCAAGTCGATTCCAACTCATAGTGACCCTATAGGACAGAGTAAAACTGCCCCATAGAGTTTCTAAGGAGAGCCTGGTGGATTTGAACTGCCAACCTTTCAGTTAGCAGCTGAGCTCTTAACCACTATGCTACCAGGGTTTCCAAAACCATGGTGGTCCTGGGTTTTTGTGAAAATTATTAGTGCAATCCCATATGGTAGTTTAATTCTAACTATTTCTATTTCCAGGTCTCTGTGAATGGTGCAGTCCCGTAGATTAAACAGAACTAAAATTGGAACTAACTACATATTATGTTAAGGAGTCTGAAAGTCAGTCAGCTATCATAAAGTTAAATATATATATGTATATATATATATAATATTTTAAAGCAGAAATACATGGGAAAACATCTAGTAAGTAATGCAATAAAAATAATTTTCTGCAAAAAAAAAGAGATCTGACCTAAAAAGGAAATGGCAAGATCTTTCACTTGTCTGAATCGGTGTTCTTTTATCTGAAAAACAGATTAGAAGAAGAAAGTAAGCTAGTTGTTAGTAGCGAAGCAGAAAATTGAACCCAAACGCTCCCATCTTAGGACTTCTTGACACGTTTCTGGATTCCAAACGTGAGTCAGTACGTGGTTCCTCGGTGCATTAGCTTCCTGCGGCACTGTAACAAATCAGCACAGACTTGATGGCTTAAAACAACAGAAAGTAATTCTTCCTCAGTTCTGGGGGCCAGAGAATCAGTATCATGAGGCCAAAACTGAGGTGTCAGAAGAGCCATGCTCCCTCTGGGGGATCCAGTGGGAATCTGGTCTGTGGCTCCCCCAGTGTCTGGTGGTTGCCAGTATTCTTTGGCTTGTGGTCGTGTTGCTCCATTCTTCAAATCTCTCTCAGGTGCACATCCTCACATTGCCTTCTCTTTGGAGTGTCTGTGACATCTTCCTCTGCCTCTATTATCAGGACACTTGTGATGGCACTCAGAGCCTGCTCAGGTAATTCAGGAGTACCTCTTCATCTCAAAACCCTGAAATGAAGCATATCTACAAAGACTCTTTTTCCAAATAATGGGACATTTATAGGTTCCAGGGATTCGATCTTGATATCTTTTTTTTTTGGTGGAGGGAGCATTATTCTGCCTGCTGCACCTCTGTAAATAATGTAGATCAATATAATATTTAATTAAATTAGACATTTAGCCATATGTTACACAAAATAAGTCAATGATACACTTACTTGGCAATTTTATATTTTTCCTATTTTGGCATAATATGACAAATCTAAAATGACATGAAATGCGTAAAAAGAAGCATAACAGATAGTGATTGTGTTTGCCTGCCCAGCATCCATTTACCGTCTTGTTGGAAACAGCAAAGACAGTTACCCAAAAGTAGCCCCGCTGCTTCGTATTGCACTGCACAGAGAATATGTGATGGTGTCATCTCCATGGTCTGTGTAGAGCCACTGTCCACGCAGAAGAGACGTAGAGTTTATTAAGG
>NW_004444266.1:38431-61755 GCF_000243295.1 Trichechus manatus latirostris
TGGGTACCAATTATGTGTAAGGCACCATGCTAGCAGACGTAGCAGTAAAAGTGACTCACATCATACCTGCTCTCATGGAGCTTATAGTCTGGTGAAGAAAACAATAACTTTAAAAACACTATCTTAAGTTATATTGTTATATTTATAAGTGCTTCAAGTAAAAAGACAGGGTATTCTAACACCTAACCTAGATGGTAGAGCCAGAAAACACTTACCTAAGGAGCTAACCTGGAAGCTGAAACCTGGAGGATGTAAAGGAGTTAGCCAGAACAGTGAGGAGTAAGTTTTTCCAGATGGAGAAAAGAGCAAAAATACTCTGAAGCAGAAAAAAATCTAAGTGTGCTCAGAGAGGAAAAAGAAGTCTGGAGCCTAGTCAGAGAAGAGAAGAGTAGCTCACAGAAGACTGGAGAGATAAGGACCAGCCTATCATTTTAGGAATCCTGTACTTTGCTATAAATTCCATAAAACATCTGGAAGGGATTCAATCTTTGTAAGTCATTGGAAGATACTGTTTGACTGGGATTTGCCATTACCAAATCCTTGCCCATCTGTTTGCCATTGTACTAAATTTCTAGCAGATAAACACGCAATAAAGAGAAGGAAAAGGTAATCTTTCTTGCTTGCTTTCAATAAGCAGAAATCATCATAATGGCATCATGGATTGAATTGTGTCCCCCCAAAATATCTGTCAGCTTGGCTAGGTTGTGATTCCCACTATTGTATGATTGTCTACCATTTTGTCATCTGATGTGATTTCCCTATGTGTTGTAAATCCTATCACTATGATGTAAGAAGATGGGCTAGTGGCAGTTATATTAATGAGATATACAAGATTAGGTAGTGTCTTAAGCCAATCTCTTTTGAGATATAAAAGACAGAAGTGAGCACAGAGACCTGGGAACCTCATCCCACCAAGAAACCAGTGCCAGGAGCATACCACATCCTTCGGACCTGAGGTCCCTGTGCTGAGATGCTCCCAGACCAAGGGAAGATTGATGACAAGGACTTTCCTCCAGAGCCGACAAAGAAAGAAAGCCTTCCCCTGGAGCTAACACCCTGAATTTGGACTTGTAGCCTACTAGACTGTGAAAGAATAAACTTCTCTTTGTTAAAGCCATTCACTTGTGGTATTTCTGTTACAGCAGCACTAGATGATTAAGAAAAATGGTAACCCAGGGCCTATGGACCATATCCAGCAGCAGTTGAGTTGTGTTTGTTGAGTACAATGTGTTTTTTTTTTTAATTGAATTAGGATGTCTTTAAATAGGCTGTTCTGTCCAGTTGACCTCAAGCCCCACCATGCCTTATTGTCTCGTGAATGCTTTGGCCACTCATTTTACCTGCCTGGCTGCTAAAGTCTTTTGAGTTTGCAATCTGTACTTAAGTTATCAGTCTATATAATCTATTAGTCTAATTTTACTGGGAAGAACCAAGCTGAACAGGAACACAAATCAAGTAAACAAGTAATCATTAACATTCCTTAGATGCTAGAATCTTCTTATAATACGATGAAAAACATTTAATCTCTCGCTCAGAAAACCATGCGTGCACACACACACACATTTTTGTCATACAATTTCAGAGAAGTACACATAACTTCAAAAACCATTTAAGATAGCAATTAAGAAACCCCAGAAACTCAGCAAGTGAAACCAGGTGAAGATGAAGGAGAAGGCAAGGAATCAGGAATGAACAGCAGTTGGACTACCCCAGTGGGGAATTTCCCCATGGAATAGATGAGGACAGTTATGCAATTTGTATTAGTTCTCACAAAGGACTTTTCCACAAAGCCCATGTACCCTGGAAATATTTACATAGGCCTTCTAGTCTCAATGCTTCCCAGTCTGGCGCCATCTTCACAATCATTGCTGTATTTGAGCGCACTGTTACAGCCACTGTGTCAATCCATTTCATTGAGGGTCCTCCTCTTTTTCACTGACCCTCTACTTTACCAAGCATAGTGTCCTTCTTCAGACTCATCCCTCCTGACAACATGTCTAAAACACGGAAGAAGAAGTCTCACCATCCTCGCTTCTCAGGAGCATTCTGGCTGCGCTTCTCCCAAGACAGTTATTCATTCTTCTGGCAGTCCGTGGTATATTCAATATTCTATCTATGTAATTCTATCTAAAACACAAAATTTATTCCCAGTAGAAACATCACACACCTCCCAGCATCCAAAGTGACACACACGCACCCACACTGGCACGCTCAAGTCGGACAGTTCAGCGGGGGAGTGACTGACTCCACACTGTCTAAGTCCATGGAAATTTACACACGTTTACTGCATTACCACAGTTTAACTCAGAACAGTGACAGTGAACAAAATGTAAACACAGCCCTGTGAGACACGTCATCTGAAGTACTTACACAAAGGGAAGACATGCAAAAAAGCCAAACCCAGAAACTCACCAAAAAAAGTTTCTTACAAAGGTACACACTTTTTTTTCTATGAATAGTGGGATTTTCCGTGAGCAGAAAAAAAAAAATTGAAACAGGCCATCTGTCACTGGAGGCTTCACTAGAGAAATATGTTTTCAGCAAAATGTTAAGTTTATAGAAATGATTTCAAAGAAGCTTGGCACTGAGCGTTGGAACCAGAAAAGTCTTACGGAGCAAACTTTGGAGAACAGAAAGAGATGTCAGCAAAGACTTAGCTAAGGAAAGAGTGATGTGTTGCCTCTGAGATACAGGACTTAGCATAAATTTAATACAGAAAGTTTGAGATGTCAGTAAATGTATTTTTAAAGCAACATTCCAAGGTTAAAATAATTAGAGCAGAGGGAAAGAGTCATCAAAGATTGTAAGCATTAGTCGGCAAAGAAAATGGAGAAGAGAAAGTTCTCTAAGTTAAGGTGCCAGATGACCAGTATTTAACTGGGATTTTTCAAACTCTTGATCATTACAAAGCAAAATAATTTAGGAATTATTCATGTACTTTGCTAAACACTGTACATGAGAATTATGCAGATGGTATCTCCCCTTTTAAGAAAACAGTTGTGGATATTGACAGAGCAGAATGATTTTGAAGGATGTGAATGACCTACCAAAAGGAATTAACTAAAACTATTCTTCAGAGAATGGGAGATAGAGAAGGATTAAAAAATACTGTACTCCAATAAGGCAATGCGTGTAGATGACAGTCCTGAAGATTATAAAGGAAGGATGAGACAGAGGTGTTAAAGAGAAAATATGAAGCTATCCATAATGACAAAATGATTTTGATTCTCCTGGAATGCAGATTTCTGGGTTCATGGAATTGGGGTGACCCACCCAGGCCATCTGCCCTTAGGTGTCCTTTTGATCCTAAAGGAACTGGCTCCCTGGAGTCAACTTCAGGTCAAACAATAGCTTGTTGTTGTTGTTATTGGGTACCATCGAGTAGGTTCCACAACCCAGCAACCCTATGTACAACAGAATAGCTCAGAGAGCAGCTTAGTAGAGACCGTTTGGCCTTAGGCATTGGGCTCATGTGTGCAGCCAGCCTGGTGAAGCAGGAGCCCCAGGGTCTGACTAGAGGCTGTGTTTCAGCATATATGGCATCCTTGGTGATTCCGTGTTTGTAACCAAGGGATTGATTCTGAAACCCTGCTCTGCTTTGAAGTTACCTCCTGAGAAATTCACATAACAATGACCTATGTAACCCTTTTTCACTGTCCCCTCTTTGGAGAGCCTTCCCGATAAGCTGACGCTGTCTGATTCAAATCGCATCTATTCACAAAAAATATATTCTGTTACAGTAATTTTTGGTGTTTCTCTAAGACTTCAGGCTTTTGACAATAGACATACATCAGACACTTATTTTGACAGCTAAAGTTCGCTTTACAGAATGGTAAAAGAAAATTCCACCATTTACGTGTACACAGTGGAGAACAGCAGTTCCTTTGAAGTCCCTCATCTGTTGCAGGTCACCTGCCTGCCTTGCGCTCACCTACGCCCACTGCAGCAGACACAGGTAGCATGGGGACAGGGGCCTGGGAAGTGAGAACAATGCAGGCATATTGCAGCCCCTTGGGGTCAGCTGCCTGACTAGAGAGACCTGGCAGGGTGGGAAGAGCGCCCCAGTGTCTGAATAACCAGTCAGTGGCAGAGCCAACATTTCAATCCTAGTCCACCCATTCCAAGATCTGTGTTCATTCTACTCTAACCCCCACTCATCCAAATCACAGACTGTAGACTGACAGGATCTCTGTGTGTTCGTCATTGAGGCTTTGCCTATTTGTTTTATTTCTCAGGGCTGCTGTACCAAACCAGAGCAACCCCATGTGACAAAGCAGAATTGGCCATAGGGTCTTCTAGGCTGTAACCTTTACAGGAGGAGATCACCAGTTCCTTCTCAAGGAGCCTCTGGGGGGGTTCGAACTGTGGACCTTTCGGTTAGCAGTCAAGCACCTAACCATTGTACCCCCAGAGCGTTATGCGCTAGAATCACCTCAACAGCACACAACAACAACAGCTGTAACAAAATACCACAAAGTGGCTGGATTTAAAGAACAGAATTTATAGTCTCAGAGTTCTGGAGTCTACAAGTCTATCATTATGGTAATCAACACATCAGCTTTGTTGATTCCTTCCGAGGGCTGTGAGAGAATCCTTCCAGGCAGTTCGCTCTCCTAGTTTCTGGTGCTCCCAGAAATCCTTGGCGTGACTTGGCGTGTCGATACATCTTCACATTGCTGGCTTCCCTCTCATCAAACCCTCCATATCTCTTCTCATCTTTTATAAGGCACCATTGGTTTGGGATTAGGACCTACTTTACTTCTGTATAACCTCATGTTAAATGGATCAGATCTTCAAAGATCCTGTTTCCAAACCAGGTCCCTGTCTTAGTTTCCTAGTGCCGCCATGACAAAATACCACAAAGTAAGTGAGTTGAAAGAACAAATTTATTTTCTCACAGTGCTAGAGGCTAGAGGTCCAATTTAAGGCAATGGTAGTGCCATGTTCTTTCTTTGTGGGCTCCAGGGGAAGATCCTTCCTTGTCTCTTTCACTTTCTGGGTGCCTCAGGCATTTCTTGGCATTCCTTGTTTGTGGACAGATCCTCATATGCTGTCTTCCCCCGTGTGTGTGACTGTCCATCTCTGTTCTCCCCTTTTACAAGACACCACTCAGAAGGATTAGGTCTGGGACCTACCTTGCCCCTGTATGACTTAACTGAAAACAGATAACAACCATCTAGAACCACGGAGCTGGTGGACAACAAAGCCTGGAAATGACCATCTAGAGCCCTTGTGTTTTAAATGATGAAGCAGGTATCCAGGGGTCACAGAGCTGGTAGATGACAGAGCCTGGAAATGACCATCTAGAGCCCTTGTGTTCTGAATGATGAAGCAGGTATCCAGGGGTCATGGACCTGGTAGATGACAGAGCCTGGAAATGACCATCTAGAGACGAAGCAGGTATCCAGGGGTCATGGAGCTGGTGGAGGACAAAGCCTGGAAATGACCATCGCGAGATGAAGCAGGTGTCCAGGGGTCACAGAGCTGGTGGGCAGCAGAGCCTGGAAATGACCATTGCGAGATGAAGCAGGTTTCCAGGGGTCACGGAGCTGGTGGGTAGCAGAGCCTGGGTTAGGCCCCAGCACTCCCAGATTGTGTCCTTTCATACCACACAGTACAATATTACATCAGAAAGAGTCTTGGTAATAGAAAAATATGTAACAAGATTAATGACAAAAAGACAAATATGTCATTTATAGTTTTGTTTTATATACGATAGCTATTTTAAGTCAAAGTTCCCGGGGTGTAGCAAAGGGTTTGCACTCAACTGGTAATCTAAAGGTTGGTGGTTTGAACCCACCCAGCAGAGTCACAGAAGAAAGGCCTGGCAATCAGCTTCTAAAGATCACAGCTAAGAAAACTCTATAGAGCAATTCTATTCTGTAACACACAGGATCACCATGAGCAGAATCGACTCGGCAATTAACAACAGCAACATTTTAAATCAACAGGAATTATGCCTGAGTGTATATCTTGAAACCTCAAGGATATCTTCCCCTTTCCTATTCATGCTTAGGAAAGCAACTCAAACAATTTGGTTTCATATAAAAAGTGCAAAGAGTTCTTTCCCAAGGTTAAAAGATAAAAAGAAAATAAAACGATACCATTTTGCCACTTAAAAATGCTCTAAATGTCAGTAATGTGTTTTTCAAACGCTACAGGAAAATTTAGCGTGAAACCTTACATTACTATTAAATCATAGCAGACGATCACATTGTTGACATTGGATATGGCAGTGCATAACCATGAAGTAGTCGTGTGATGATAAAAGGGAAGCTGGCGCAGCATTGTTGCACGCTGATTATTTGCTCGAATCCTCTTCTCCTTCCACAGTGATGGTATTTAGATTCTTCGAAGATTTGCTAGTGCTATTTACAAGTGTTCATAATAAACAAGACTATGACTCAAAGCAAGAGTTCTTCACTCCACCTTACTCTGAGACCTGTTTTTTAAAATAAAACAATATATAATGAAGACTGTTGTGCAACACGATGAACGTCATTAACGTCAGTCTGAATCGTACATTTAAAAATGATTAAAATGGCAAAGTTTCCGATATACAGATAGATACAATAAAAAACAAATGAAAACTTATTTTCCAAACAAGCTTCCTGGGAACACGAACACTTTCCGTTCATTACTCACGGCGTGCTTTAAGAGTCAAATATAAATTCCACTGTCTTCCTGAAACTCCCACCTTCCCCACTGTTACCGTTTTGAAGCCAAAGAGAAACGCTCTCCACATAAACCACATTTTAAGCTTTGAAATAGCAGCCACAGCAAAGGACGTGAGGATGTCAGACCACCACTTACTGGAGGGTCTGTTGTCCTCATCAGGGCCCAAAAGGGATTCGAGGAAAAAGCAGATCCTGGCCAGAGTGAGAAAATAATAGCACGAGTCTATCCCCTCCCAGATGCCTCTCCTGTCTTCCTTGTTGTTACTCCTTGTATCAGTCAGCAGCCCAGCAGGAAACAGATGGCAAATTCAAATGAGGAGAGTTTAATAAAAGGACTGTTTACAAGGGTGTGGGCAGGGAGTAGAGCTCTCCCTTTCCAACCCTGGGCCCCAGGGGAAAGGTGGTGCAGTGACTCAAGTAGGTGGCTGCTAACACTACGGTCGGCGGCTCAAAACCACTAGCAACTCCTCTAGAGAAAGATGCAGCAGTGTGCTTCTGCAAAGATTTCCAGCCTTGGAAACCCTATGGGGTTGCTATGAGTCAGAATCACTGGGTGGCGATGGGTAGGGCAGGGCGTGGAACACTTGCTTTCCAACCTGGGCATGAAGACAAGAAGGGAAGAAGTAGTTACTAGAACTTAAAGAGAAAAATTGCTGAGGGGAAGTGCAGAGGGACACATCCAGCCCTTGGTAACCATCTAAGGAGGAGGCTTGGGAGGAGGGTACATGATAAATCCGCTAATCTCACTATTCTTGTTTCCCGTCTGTATGAGTTTACTATTGCTACTGTAGCTAATTGCCAAAAACCACAGTGGTTTAAAACAGCACAAATTTATTCTCTTAAATTTCTGGAAGTCAGAAGGCAGAAATGAATCTTGCTGTTGCTGTTAATTGCTGTCAAGTGGGCTCCAACTCATAGGGACCTCATGGACAACAGCATGAAACATTGCCCAGTCCTGCACCATCCTTACAATCTTTGGTGTGCCTGAACCCATTATTTCAGCCACCATGTCAATCCAGCTTATGGAGGGCTTCCTTGGTTTTCACTGACACTGTACCAAACATGATGTCCTTTTCTAGCAATTGGTCTTTCCTGATGCCATGTCCAAAGTAAGCAAGATGAAATCTTGCCGTCCTATTTTATAAAGAGCATGATGGCTGTACTTCCTCCAAGATGAAATCTTAGGGGCTAAAATCAAAGTGTCAGCAGAATTGTGTGTGTGTGTGTGTGTGTGTGTGTTTTGTTTTGTTTCTTGAAACTCTAGAGGAGTCTCCAGCAAGACTCTAGTTCCTTGCTTCTTCCAGCTTTGAGAGGTGGCCAGCATTCCTTGGTTCATGGTCACATCACTTCAATCTCTGCTTCTATCATCACACTTGTTGTTGCTGTTAGTTGCCGTTGAGTCAGTTCCAATTCATAGTGACCCTACGTATAACAGAACGAAATGTTGCCCCATCCTGCACCATCCTCATAATCGTTGTTATGCTTGAGCCCACTGTTGTAGCCACTGTGTCAATCCATCTTATTGAGGGTCTTCCTCTCTTTTGCTGACTCTCTACTTTACCAAGCATGACGATCTTCTCCAGAAACTGGTCCTTCCTGATAACATGTCCAAAGTAAGCTAGACAAAGTCTCACTATTCTTGCTTCTAAGGAACATTCTGGCTGTACTTCTTCCAAGACAGATTTATTCCTTAGCTCACATTATCTTTTATGAATTTGACTGTCTTGCCTCCCTTTAATAATGACTCTGTGATAACATGGAGATTTTCCAGATAATCCAAAATAATCTCTCTATGGCTAGATCCTTAACTTAATCACATCTGCAAAGTCCCTTTTGCCATATAAGGTAACATATTCACAGGTTTCAGGGATTAGGATGTGGACTCACTTGGGTGTGGGGAGCATTGCTCAGCATATCACACCTTCTTATCTCCTGCTGATACACCATATCATCTGAACCCATCTGACACTAGAGGGCAAAGAAAACTCTTGAAGTCATCCATGAGGACGGCATCTCAGGGCAAAGAGCAGAATAAAGAAGGGTGTAACATGGCTCTAGCAGAGCAAACAGACATTACGTGGCACATCTTTATCCCAGTGTCTTGAAGAGTAAAGCTAGACAGTATGTCTATCTGCTTGTAAGTGCAATTTAGCAGATTCAGTATAGGCTAAAGGCAATCTGCTTACTATTCTGTTGGACTCCCATCCCATGAGGGGGATCTGTATTCTAAACATGAAGTTTGAAAGAAAAGGAGGCTGTACACTTCTCAATATGAACTCCAGTAGGTGGTCTTCAATTCATTTCCATTTCAATTAAATGGTTTGTATACACATTTCACTAATTTGAAATGTTGCGTCAATTATAGTTTTCATAGAGATTGC
The DNA here is from genome assembly GCF_000243295.1 of Trichechus manatus latirostris. Classification (NCBI taxonomy): domain Eukaryota; kingdom Metazoa; phylum Chordata; class Mammalia; order Sirenia; family Trichechidae; genus Trichechus; species Trichechus manatus. The sequence goes on from NW_004444266.1 coordinate 47,490, forward strand.
ATTTCATATTAATAATCATTACATTCCTAAAGTTTACTCAGCAGTATATAGACAGAAAACTACCAGAAATTCAAGCCAGATTCCGGAAAGGACACGGAATGAGAGATATCATTGCTGAGGTCAGATGGATCTTGGCTGAAAGCAGATAATACCAGAAAGATGTTTACTGTATTTTATTGGCTATGCAAAGGCATTCAATTGTGTGGATCATAAAAAATTATGGATAACATTGTGAAGAATAGGAATTCCAGAACACTTAATTGTGCTCATGAGGAATCTGTAAATAAACCAAGAGGCAGTTGTTCAAACAGAGCAAGGGGATATTGCATGATTTAAAATCAGGAAAGGTGTGTGTCAAGGTTGTATCCTTTCACCATACTTATTCAATCTGTATGTTGAGCAAATAACCTGAGAAGCTGGACTATATGAAGAAGAACGTGGCATCGGGATTGGAGGAAGATTCATTAACAATCTGTAATATACAGATGATACAACCTTGCTTGCTGAAAGTGAAGAGGACTTCAAGCACTTATTGATGAAGATCAAAGACTACAAACTTCAGTATGGATTACATCTCAACATAAAGAAAACAAAAGTCCTCACAACTGGACCAATAAGCAGCATCATGTTAAACAGAGAAAATATTAAAGTTGTTGGATTTCATTTTACTTGGATCCGCGATCAACACCCAGGGAAGCAAACAAACCCGTTGCCATGGAGTCGATTCCAAAAAAAAAAAGACGTATTGTACTGGACAAATCTGCTGCCAAAGACTTCTTTAAAGTGTTAAAAAGCAAAGATGTCACTTTGAGGACTAAGGTGTGCCTACACCAAGCCATGGTATTTTTAGTCACTTCATATGCATGCAAAAGCTGGACAAATGAATAAAGAAGACTGAAGAAGAATTGATCCATTTGAATCATGGTGTTGACAAAGAATATTGACTATACCATGGACTGCCAGAAGAATGAACAAATCTGTCTTGGAAGAAGTATAGCCACAATGCTCCTTAGAAGTGAGGATGGTTAGACTTTGTCTTACATACTTTGGGCATGTTATCAGGAGGGACCAGTCCCTGGAGAAGCACATTATGCTTGGTAAAGTACAGGGTCAGTGAAAAAGAGGAAGACCTTGAACAAGATGGATTGACACTGTGGCTGCAACAATGGGCTGAAAGATAGCAACAACAGTGAGGACAGTGCAGGACCAAGCAGTATTTCATTCTGTTGTACACAGGGTCGCTATGAGTCAGAACCAACTTGACAGTACCTAACAACAACACACGTATGGTATAAAGACTGCATGGTCAGTTTGAATCAGCTCAATTTGGGATAACAACTTGCAACTCGTCTTATCCAAGGAATTTTCAATTTAACTGAGTGTTACTGTTTACAGTTGTTGAAGCTGAGGTTCTAATTATTGCTGTTTTGTTGTGAATAATCCCCAATCTATCAGTGGATCAACAGTTCAAAATCATTCATTGAAATAAAGCATGAAACTTGTGATGTGAATGATAAGCTGAAATCTAAAATTCAGAATTACAGATAAATTGTGAACAAGATTTCTGTGAAACATAGATTTTGAAATTGTATGTGTTTGGAACTACTCATTCCTAAAGTGATTTCTCACAGCAGTTTGAAAAAAAGGAAGGGATGACATAAAACACATATAAAACATAAAATACATATCAGACATAAAATACATATAAAACATAAAATACATATAAAACATAAAAGAGTGATTATCTGGAAACTGGACTTTAATGTACCAATGATCCATCTGTCCCTTGCTCCCAGTGGATTAACCATTGTGAAATTTTTCTAAAGATTGGCATGAAGTCACCAAAGCTCTCACCTTATTTTCAAAGAAAGTATAAAAACACTGGTAAACTAGTTGATTTTTTTTTCTAAGAAAGAAGAACAACCAATATATTTCATTCAAAATTAGTTATCCATAGAAAAAAAAAGAAAAGATCAAAATCTAAATGCATTTACAGGATTAAACGGACACCGTCTGGTGGCAGAGGAGGTGACTGAGGTACCAAATGCTGCTTACTGCGTGCCTACTGCATCCCAGGCGCTGGAAGCAGGGCTGCGCATAAACCAACCCACTGCACTTATGGATCACATTCTGCGGGAGAACACGGTAAACCAGGAAACAAAAAAGCACGGCCGTTCCAGACTTTAATAAATGCTATGAAGGAAATAAACAGAGAGCAGCTAAGTGAGACCTCTTTGTAGAAAACGCCAGTCAATTACGGCATCCCTGGGGTGAGACCTAAAGATAAAGAAAAAAGCCAGTCATACCAAGAGTTCGGGGAAGAACCCACAGTCACAGATAACAAGGGGAAGGTCCCAGGGGTGAGGAGGTGCTCAGAATGTCTGAGGACAGAAAGGAAGCCACTGTGGCTGGAGGCTGACCTAACCTGCCAGATAGGGAGTTAAGATGGCTTTCTTTTCCCCTTGAAGCAAATATGATGACATATTATGGAGGATATCAGAAAATCATATTTCAGTGCTATAACAGAACATGAAGAAATGTTTTGTAGCCCAAATGTAGCTGGAACTTGAATTAGGGATTCATCCACTGCGATCTCACAAGTTGACGCATTCGGCGAGCTTTTCGGTAATGATATGTGTTCGCTGATTTAGTGTCTCACAGTGTCTGAAAGTTTTCTTGGGTAAGAAAATACTTTATAATTCTGTGAGACGTTTGATAAAGTATCCAAAGTACATAACAGAACCACCAAACAATCGCTGCCATTCCTGACAACTTATATTTGTAAGGATTTTTCATTCTGTTGAAATAAAAAAAAAGAAACTGAATAGTTGTGGAATCTGACCTACCAGGTACCCATCTCTGAGTCTGATTACAGATACTGAGGTGAGAGACTGCAATCCTTTTCACCTCTTTTAGCATAAACAATTATAAGTATTATCACTGTAACTTGAAATATCATTACAGTTTTGTTATTTTATAAATTTACTTTAGACCCTTAACTGGTCCACTAATTCTAAGTTTGAGAAACAACATTCTAAATATAAACATGTCTTTCAATTAATTTGCAAACACCCTTTCTCTTTATTTATTTTTTTCCCTGTCTCATACGGCTAACCACCAGTCGTCTGTCCATTTATTGTACTATGGGGGCTTGCCTATTGCTGTGATGCTAGGAGCTATGCCACTGGTATTTCAAATACCAGCAGGTCACCCATGGCAGACAGGTTTCAGGGGGCTCCCAGACTAAGACAGACTGGGAAAAAGGACATGGCGATCTACTTCTAAAAAAATGGCCAGTGAAAACCTTATGTGGCAGCAACACATTGTCTGATATAGTGCTGGAAGACGAGCCCCCCAGATTGGAACACACTCAAAGTACAACTAGGAAAGAGCTGCCTCCTCAAAGTAGAGTTAATCTTAAGGAAGTGGATGGAGTCAAGCTTTTGGGACCTTCATTTATTGATGTGGCACAACTCAAAATGAGAGGAAACAGCTGCAAACATCCATAAATAATCGGAACATGGAATGTAGAAAATATGAATCTAGGAATATTGGAAGTCTTCAAAAATGAAATGGAACACATAAAGATAGATATCATAGGCGTTAGTGAGCTGAAATGGACCGCTATTGCCCATTTTGAATTGGACAATCATATGGTCTACTATGCTGGGAATGACAAAATGAAAAAGAATGGTATTGCATTCATCGTCAAAAAGAACATTTCAAGATCTATCCTGAAGTACAAAGCTGTCAGTGACACGATAATAGCCACATGCCTACAAGAAAAACCAGTTAATATGACTATCATTCAAATTTACACATCAATTGAAGAAATTAAAGATTGTTACCAGCTTTAGCAGTCTGAAGTTGATCAAACATAATTACTGGTGATTGGAATGTGAAAGTTGGAAACAAAGAAGGATCAGTAGTTAGAAAATGTGGCCTTGGTGATAGAGATGACGCGACAGCACCTAACAACAATATACTACTAATTTGAATCTCTTGAAGTTGTAAGAAATTATGTTTCCTTATATGTTGCTGTCACTTGTCAAAGATCAAACAGTGCTGATAAGAAGGTTACTACATGTTTGTAAGAAAATCAGTGTTATACGGTACCTAAGATATGTTTTGTCCAAAAAAAAAGGTCAGAGAAAAAAGACAAAGCCCCCTGTAGAAGAGATTTGATCAGTGTTGAGTACGGATAACACCTTTAAAACTAAACAATTTCACACTTGCAGAGACGTTCAAAGAGAGGTAGTAACTGTTTGTGCTAACATAGACAGGAAAGCTCTTCTAAGGAATTTTGATGAACCAGAGGAGTGGAAGGATAGGAAATGGAGGGTGCCTATTTACTTACAAACAAAAGTAAACAATTCAAGCTAGACTAAGCAGAAAGGGCACATTTGTTTTAAGGTTTCCGGGTGTCTCAGAGAATCCTGTAGAAGAGATTCAGGCAGCACACAGGCCCAGATGGGAGCCAGTAAGGCCACCCGGCTCAGCTGTGACAATTGTGCGTCGCCCCCAACCAAAGGAGCAAGCAGGGTGCTGAAAACCATCCACACTCCTTTCTGTAAGCTGCGCACTCCTGCACGCAGCCACACTCGCCTAGGTCAATGGGTTTCATGGGGTGGGGGTCGATTCGGCAATGCCTGGAGACATTTTCTGTTGTCATGACAGGAGGTGGATGTCACTGGCATCTAGTGTATAAAAAGCCAAACCAGTTGCCATCCAGTTGATTCTGACTCTCAGCAACCCCATGCGCATCAGAGTACAGGCATACCTCGTTTTATTGCACTTCGCTTTATTGCACTTCCAAGATACTGTGTTTTTTTACAAACAAAGGTTTGTGGCAACCCTGCATCTAGCAAGTCTATTGGTGCCATTTTTCCATCAGCACACGCTCACCTCGTGTCTTTGTGTCACATTTTGGTAATTTTTGCAATATTTCCAACTTTTCCTTACTGTTATCATATTTGTTATGGTGATCTGTGATCAGTGATTTTTGGTGTTACTATTGTAATTGTCTGGGGGCAGCATGAACAATGCCCAAATGAGACGGCGAACTTAATCGATAAATGTTGTGTGTGCTCTGACTGCTCCAGTGACTGGCCGTTCCCCAGTCTCTCTCCCTCTGTTCAGGCCTCCCTATTCCTTGAGACATGACAATATTGAAATTAGTTAAATTAATAACCCTACAGTGGCCTCTAAGTGTTCAAGGGAAAGGAAGAGTCATAGGTCTCTTACTTTAAATCAAAAGCTAAAAATGATTAAGCTCAGTGAGGAAGGCATGTTGAAAGCCGATAGGCCAAAAACTACGCTTCTTGTGCCAAACAGCGAAGTTGTGAATGCAAAGGAAAAGTTCTTGAAGGAAATTATAAATGCTACTCCAGTGAACACACAAATGATAAGAAAGCAAAACAGCTTTATTGCTGATGATATGGACAAAATTCTAGTGGTCTGGGTAGCAGATCAAACCAGCAATAACATTCCCTTAAGCCAAAGCCTAGTCCAGAGCAAGGCCCTAACTCTCTTCAATTCTATGAAGGCTGAGAGAGGTGAGGAAGCTGCCGAAGAAAAGTTTGAAGCCAGCAGAGGTGGTTCGTGAGGTTTAAGGAAATAAGCCATTTCTATAACATAAAAGTGCAAGGTGAAGCAGCAAGTGCTGATGTAGAAGATGCAGCAAGTCATCCAGAATATCTAGCTAAGATAATTGATGAAGGTGGCTACACTAAACAACAGATTTTCATTGTAGACAAAACAACCTTATGTTGGAAGAAGATGCCATCTAGGACTTTCATAGCTAGAGAGGAGAAGTCAGTCAGTGCCTGGCTTCAAAGCTAAAACATTCGTGTGACTTGCTTTATTGCAGTACGTGCTTTACTGCAGTGATCTGGAACTGAACCTGCAATATCTCTGAGGTTTGCCTGTAGAACTCTGCTCCATAGGGTTTTCAAGGCTGTGACTTTTGGAAGCAGACAGCCAGGTATTTCTTCCAAGGTGCCTTGCTAAATGATAAGAAACAGAATATGGTCCCCAAACTCTAGGAATTGAGCTCTTCAAAGGGAGACTGACATGTAGCCAAGTAAACACAGATAATATGGTCACTGTAACTCTCTTTGGTGCACTTCTGAGTAAAAATAAAACAGCAAAGAAAAAAAAAGAACAATCTGGAACTGTTTTGTTCATAGACAGTATAGGCTCTGGAAGGAGACAGAAGTGATACTTTCCACTGAGAAGACAAATACAGTCACACTGGGTGCAGTGCAATATCATTTTTCATGTTGTTATGTTTCAAACATAGAACTGGGTTAAACTAAAAATCAAGTGTCATAGAGCAAGAAGAAACAGAACACATCAAATCTTTATATATATACATACATTGCAACAACTCTGCAGTTCTGGACAAACAGACAAGCAGGAAACTTCATACCCTAAATCAAACAAACAAAGTGTTATGGATTAAATTATGTCCCCCAAAAATATATTGTAAATCCTAACGCCTACACCTGTGGATATAATCTGTTCTATATGTTTCTACAATGATTTCAAATCCCATAAGACAGAAGTCACTATTATGCTTTCAAAATACATATGTATAAGCATCATAATATGAATTTGGAAATATATCTGCCTTTGTGAAGCTCTCTAACATTGACTATAAATCATTTGACAACTGCAAGTCATTAGAAAGTTATTTATAAAACTTCTGAATTTAGACACAGAAGCCTGTGAAGTATGTGAAGAATGTGGGAAAGCGGTAAACAAGCTTTAAGTTGACTTTGACCTAGCGTAATGTGATTACAGAAGACATAACATAGTTAATCTTTGTAAACTATCCTTGAGACATAAATCTAAACTACTTCCCTAATCTCTAATCTTGAAGAAAAAATGTGACATTTAGCTAATCTGTAACCCTTGAGAAAAGACATAACATGCTAGTCTTTGGTGTCACACTGGCCCTTATTGAGGGACAAGTGAGAATTTCACATATAAACCCTGAATCCCTGCTCACTCACTGAGAGGAGGCCAAGCAAATGGCTCCTTCTCTCCCATCTCTTATTCCATATGAAGACCCAGAGCTGCTGAGATCTGCCTGCCACCGACCCTGGAGTCTAGCCGTGGTCTAGCCTCCCTCCTGAGACTTCTAGTAAAAGGTAAAATCTTAAGTCTGAAGGTTCAGACTCTAACCATTGACTTACATCGTAATTGTTAATTCTGCTTCTCCGGTTCCAGCTGAACGTGGTGAGGTCTTACTTGCATGCTCTGCCATGACTACTTTGCAGTCAACTAAATGAGTTTATGCATGACAAACCTGAGTATCCCTCGATTAATTTCCTAAGATAAAATTCTACAAGACAAAGTCCCATTTGGGAACAGGGTTTCTTTGTTATGTTAATGAGGTCATACTGGTGTAGGGTGTGTTTTAAGCACATCACTGTTGAGATATAAAAGAGCAATGAAGCACAGAAGCAAGGAAGCACGGATGGGGGAAGACAGACACCACAGTACATGAAGATCGCCAAGGACCCGAAGAACAGAGCTGACAAGACACAAGGACTTTCCCCCACATCCAAAAGACAGAGAAAGCCTTCCCCTAGAGCCGATGCCCAGGATTCGGACTTCTAGCCTCCTATCTGTGAGAAAATAAATTTCTGCTTGCTAAAGTCGCTCACTTGTGGTATTTCTGTTATAACAGTACTAGATAACTAAGACACAAAGTAGGCATAACTGTGATTAATTTCAGTTATGTCAGTGAGAAAGCATTCAATATCCCAGGTTGTCATTTCTTTATAATCGGCTTCAAGTTGAAATTTTGCTTTATAGTTAATCAATAACATACACTTATGTTGTTAAGTAGCCCTGGTGGCACAGTTATTAGGCGCTCAGCTGCTGAAAGGTCAGTGATTCGAACCCACCAGCCGCTCCAAGAGAGAAAGATGTGGCAATCTGCTTCCATAAAGATTACAGCCCTGGAAACCCTGTGGGGCAGTTCTACTCTGTCCCATAGGGTCACTATGAGTCAGAATCGACTAGACGGCTATGGGGTAAACACATATGTTGTTAAGAATGTATTTTACTAGAATATAAATTTTACCTATTCATTACAGTTCTTTAAGCCCAATCACCTAATAGCAGATTTTGGAATTATAAGTATAAAGCTTGAAAAAAAAAAAGAAAGAAACCAGCCCCTGTTGTTTGCCAGGTGTTGCAGACAGGGTTTCTCAGGACGCAGCTCCGAGACCGTTAGTGTGCAGATATTTACGAAGGTGAGAAAGGGAGGAAGCAAGAGTGAATACAGAGGACGTGAAACTGTGAGGTAGACTCAAAGACAGCCTTTGCTAACCCATGGAGAGTCTGGAGCTGGACTGGCCCTTCAGAGTTGTCCAGGGTGCGGCTGGGATGGCCAGGCCCTTATACTCCAGCACCGATCAGCCAGTGGATGTAGCTGCACTAGGAGGAGGTGTAACGTTGGGCTGGGCTGCCCACTGCAGCTGAGGTATGGCCTGCAAGGCTGAGAGCTGGGGGCTGCCCACTGCAGCTGAGGTATGGCCTGCAAGGCTGAGAGCTGGGGGCTGCACACTGCAGCTGAGATAGCCCTGCAAGGCTGAGAGCTGGGGGCTGCACACTGCAGCTGAGATAGCCCTGCAAGGCTGAGAGCTGGGGGCTGCACACTGCAGCTGAGGTAGCCCTGCAAGGCTGAGAGCCAGAGGCTGCACACTGCGTGCAGTTCCAGCACCTGAAGCAAGTCGTTCACTTGAAGGGGGATCTGGACAGTGCCTCACAGCGTCCCCCACACCTGTTCAACTTGATTTAATGTACCAGTTGACAAACCTTTAAAACACTAAAGTAATAAAATTAAGTAATATTGGTACTTTCACATGCATTCATTTGTTCATTCAACAAGTATTCATTAAGCACTTATAACCTGCCAGGTCCTTGGGTAGTGCAAGCCATTTGTGCTCAGCTACTCCTGGAAGGTTGGCAGTTGAAATCTACCTAGTGGCACTGTGGAAGAAAGCCTGGTGATCTACTTTGTAAGATTAAACCGAAACACAAAACCTATTGCCATCCAGTCAATTCTGATTCATGGCGACCCCATGTGTTACAGAGTAGAACTGTGTTCCATAGGGTTTTCTTAGCTGTAAACTTTACAGAAGCAGGTCTCCAGGCACTTCTCCCACAGCAGTGCTGGGTTGGTTCGAACTGCCAACTTTTAGGTTAGTAGTTGATCATAAAGAGTTTGCATCAACGAGGGACCTTCAATGTTCAAGACTGTTATTGTTGTTAGTTGCCATGGAGTCAGTTCCAACTCACGGCAACCCCATGTGTGCAGAGTACAACTGCTCCATAGGGTTTTCAATCTTATTCAAGATTAAAATATCTGGTTGTAAAATTAACAGTTGAATAAGAAGCAGGAGAGGACATGAAGGGAAAATGAGAAAGAAGAGAGCTTCCACTCGTCATGAACTTGCTTTATGGGAAAAAGCAGCAGTAGAGTAAGGTGAACAGAAAAAAGGCCCTTGGTCCCCATCAGACCCGGGTTCAAAGTTCAGCATTTCCAGGCACAGGCACTGTGACCTCAATATTTCTTGACTGTAGCTTTGTTAGTATAAAATGAATGCCTGGCTCACGAGATTTTGGAGTGGGTTAAACAAGATGTACACAGTGTACAGGCAGGGGCTGACCCTGCACAGTCATGACCCCAGAGGGGACTACATCTCCATTATCACCATCACCACATCACCTTCAATGTCAAAGCCATATGCTGGGCAGTGATTGGCACTTTTCTACATGATGTAACAGTGTGTATATATTAACTGGACACAGGTATCCTAGAATTTTCAGCCTATTATAGAACGAGTTGAATGATGTTACTCATTAGCTATCAAAGAGCCATGTTTCTGCACAATAAAAGATCTTTTTCAATTCCAATTTCACCTGAAATTTACCCTTGTTGCGAACAGATTGAGGCATAAGCCAGGTCCCACCACTGAGTCACAAGCAGAAAACAGAATATCAGGGGGAAACACAACAGCCCTCACAAAGGGACACAGAGCAGAAACACACGCCCAACTATTGTGGAATCAGGGCGTCCTCGATTTCAAGCACCTAGCAATGTGGATTTTACAAAGTAAAACACTTTCTTAAAACCTCAACTTTGAGAAATTGCAGATGCTTGGAAATTTCTGCAAATTGCATTAAGTGCCTTGATAACAATAAACAACATACCAGTAACAGCAGCACAGCATATACAAACATAAATCAGCACAAACTCAGTGAGAACAATGGTACCATTCCCTTGGACACACTTGGTTAAGGGTGTTAACTTGGGGAGGCTGATTTTGGGAATTAGGTGCCAGTTCCCCAATGCATAGGGAGTCCCTGGGTGGCACAAACGGTTAAGTGCTCAGCTACTATCCAAAAGGTTGGTGGTTCAAATCCACCCAGAGGCACCTCGGAAGAAAGGCCTGGCAACCTACTTCTGAAAGATCACAGCCATTGAAAACCCTCTGGAGTGCAGTTCTGTTCTGAAACACATGGGTTCTCCACAAGTCTGAATCTACTCCATGGCAACTAGGAAAAAAAACAAACCAGCGTGGTGTTGTCAGAACTGGGTGTGTGGGTGTACAAGGAGATGCATGTATGTTACTCTCAATTTCCCTGTATATTGCTCTCCTTTCATAGTATAGTTTCATTCATTTTCAATGCATGTATTTCTTATCTTCATGAATACCTAAATTTTAAATAAGCAGACATTACAAAGGAACATCTGAGTCACCGACTATCGCAGTCAACGTTTGCTGGTGTAGTGAGATCAGATACAAAACTCCCTGGTACCCACCACAGTCAATGCTGCATCAACAAGGCCCAGGCCTTGTTCCCGTCACACATTAAAATGCTGTGCCTCCTTTGTCTTCACAAGGATGGCGTCGGGAGGGCTTCTGTCTCTTCTCCTGTAAGGAGACAATGTCCGGGAGATGCTAGAAGGAGCAGGCTGAGGGTCGCACAGCTGTGGCCCAGCCAGTATGCCTCTCAGGACTGCCTGACTCTAAAGCCTCCACTCTGGACTGCTTTCTCTTCTTTAACTGTTACTTCTCCCAAAGAAAAGTTTTTCCGTTAAAAGTTCTGGTTCAATTCAGTGAACTTCTTTGGTTTACATGGGTCTTGAAGAGCACACACTGATAGTCTTGCTGGCTTCCCTCGGCAGGACTCGGGGGTTCTGGGGGACTCCTCATTTCCTGCCCCTCACTGCTGCCCAAGCTTGGTAATGGTGGGACCACATCAACTGTTCCAGTCAGGATGCCAGGCCCAGAGAGAGTCCACTGCTCTGCGGAGACTGAGCCTTAGTTATCCATACAAGAGATGACATTCCAGTCTCAAATACAGTGTGCTCTCGCGGGAGGAAACCAAAATCTTTCAATAAGTACTGATTTCTTTCCAAGTTTGTGTCTAAGAACGGAAACAGTTAGTGATACAAAAATCTTAGAACAACATCTGGGAGAATACAGCTGTTAAAAGAACAAATTGACACTCAAAAGAATTTAACAGTTTTTTACACTCTAACCCTAGCCATAGAGGTAAATGTTAATAATGTGTAGAAATTAGGTGTGAGTATGACATTTTGGTGTCATGTTGCTCAGCATGAACCACCCTTTAGAAGTGGCATAAGTTCCCATCAGATATCTTCCAATATTGCTCTACCAGGAAGTGGCATCTAAGAGTTTAGGAGAACTAAACTTCAAACTAAAATTTCCATCACAAAAGTCCAGACTTCCCAACCGTTCAAATCCTGGTCTTTGAAGATGTACAGTTCATTACACATTTCAATCATGTTCAACAGTTTCTTTAATTGTCTTCTTTTCAATGCAACCATTTTTTTCTCTAATTACATTGATTTTAGCAAATTGCAGTGTCCGTCTGAGCTGATTTTCAAATATGAACAGCAAAAACTTTCAATGAAAGAGAAAAACAAATGCGTTGTGTTTCACCAAGATCCATTATTCTCTCAAACTTCCTACAGGAGAAAAACAGACTTGACGAGGCAAGTAAAAACTGCCGGATGAAATGACGGGATTCTGAAAAATAAACAGCCACTCCAATTCTAGGCAATCATAGTTATACCCCGTAAGTGTTCATTATTCTTCTTGCATGAAAACTAGGTAAAAATCAAGGGTTGACTCTATATTTACAATTTCAAGTTGATGCCTTAAAGGGTGATCAGGGAACAAATCAAAAACAAAGTGATGTTTTAAAATCAAACTATTGACTACTTTCATCAGTCATAAAGAGCAGCCCATACCGAGACCACCTGCTTTCCTTTCTAAAAACAGAACACGTCTTTGTGCATGGGTCACTGCCACCTTTGAAGATCTCTTACACTTTGAACTTTAAATTCCTGCCGCCAACTCTTTCTCTCTCTCCAGCCAAGACCTCTGTCTTGGGTTACAGACCATCTCTCTAGCAGTTAGCTTGATATCGCCACCCCAATGCATGCATGCATTCACACACTCATGCATTCATTCATTAAAAAAAAAATTTAGCAAATGTTTATTGAGTACCAAAATCATCGTCAAGCAGTTTGCTAGGAAAGTGATGATACAATGAACACAACGAACATAGTCCCTACCCTCATGGTAAGAAGCCCTGGTAACACAGTGGTTAAGCACTCAGCTGCAAACCAAAAGGTCAGCAGTTTGAACCCACCAGCCACTATGCAGGAGAAAAGACATAGAGATCTGTTCTCGTAAATATTAAAATCAAATCTGTTGCCATCAAGTGGATTCTGACTCATAGTGACCCTGTACGACAGAGTAGAACTGCCCCATAGTTTCCAAGGAGCAGCTGGTGGATTCAAACTGCTGACCTTTTGGTAGCAGCTGAGCTCTTAACTACTGCACCGCCAGGGCTCCATAGGAAACCCATGGGACAATTCTACTCTGTCCTATAGGGTCACTACAAGTAGGAATCAACTGAAGGGCACACAACACCACCTCCCTCATGAAGCTCACAGTCCCCTGAACTAGGACTTTTAAATTCACACACACACACACACTTCTCCTCCCTGACCTGTTCCACTTCTATCTGTGAGCCACCATTATCTCAGTCACACAGATAAGAAACTCATCATTAACAGTGACCTCCTCTCTCCCTACATCACAGCAGTGCTCAGAGGCGTGGCTGCCTCCACAATGTCTCCAATGTCTCCTCGCCCTCCTACCTTTCACTAGACTAACACAGGCTGCCCTTGCTGGTTTCTCACTTCTTTATCTTCCTCCACTGCGTTAACATCACATTAAGCATTTGTAAGATGTAGACATAATTTGGGTTGTAAACTTCCCATGGCTCTCCCACAGATTATGCTTTGCAAGCAATTCCAGGTAACCTCCCTGATTCTCCTCCTCATTCATGTTGGGTGAAACTAAACCTTTTTATACCTTTGGGTCTGTGGTGGGGAGACAAATTCTGACATTCCTCTGAATTAGCCTTATTTGTCCAGCTCCGGTAAGCCCAAGGCAGGCATCCAGTAACTCTGCTTTATCGTTCTCTATTTATCAACAATCTATTTTCCTGAACTTTAAGAATACGTTAAAGATATCATTACATTTTACCCTTAAATATTTTTCAGTGTGTATTTCCTAAGAACAAAAACATTCTGTTACATACCCACAGCATAATTATCAAAATCAGGAAATGTTCCATTGATACACAGCTATCACAGGCACCTCCCCAGACTGCTGGTACAGTTTCAGTTTGTTCAGTGACTCTGTTCCTGCATTAAGCTGACTCGGCAATATCTGATTTTAACTCATAGAGATGCTACAGGACAGAATAGAACTGCCCCATAGGGTTTCCAAGGCTGTAAATCTTTATGGAAGCAGAGTGTCACATCTTTCTCCCGAGGAGCGGCTTAACCGCTGCTCCCAATATCTGATTTTTAAACTATGCTCCATTGCCCCTTGCTCATTGACCAAGTAAAGAAGTACCACAGGTTTGAATACATAGGTAAAATGTCTTACCTTTCTTTATGCTTATAACATAAAAATCCCCACAACCCTCATTCCTCTCTGTCCTCTACCTATATAGTTTTTCTAAGGCGGCCAGATATTCCACCATCTCTTTTTTAGCTTTAGTCAACAGATAGTACCTTGAATAGACTCTCACATGCAATTATGTAGCCTCTTGATTTTCTCACCTATGGGAACTGCTCACTATCCATGCCCCATTCCCATCCATCTCCCACACACACACCACACATACGTACCCC
>NW_004444266.1:62992-97626 GCF_000243295.1 Trichechus manatus latirostris
CACACACACACACGCATGCAAACTTAGTCACATTCTGCATTCTTTCTTTGGCAGGTCGTCTTCTCTGAATCCTGAGACAATTCTCCCGATAACATTCTCTACCTTCAGGCAGGGTAGCTACTACTTGACCTGCTTGATTGCCTCTCCCACCTGAGGGGGCCAGCACCCAAGTGACTTGACATCTGCTGAAGGAGAAAAGCAAAAGCCTTGAAACTAGTTCAAGAAGGTCTGTCCTGGCCTCTTCTCTGCTCCCGCAGAGGGCACCTCGACCGTCACCGCCAAGCTCGTTTTCCCACCCACTTACACGCCAGATTCCATTCTTCTCATCTACGTATAAAAATTGCTCCAGCAAGTCTCCCCTCCTCTCCCTCCTCTCCTGGCATTAATTTTTCCTCTCTGCTGGATTATTCGCATCATTATTCCCAGTCTACAATCATGCTGTAGTTGACCCCATCTTAATAAAGTAGACAAAGCAAAGCCCTCATAACCTTCTTTCCCTTGCAACTACAGTCCCACTCTTCTGTTCTCCTTTACAGTAAAACTCCTGAAAAGAGCTGTCTATTCTCAGTCTTAAATTCCTCCTAATCTCTTTTAAACTCCTCCAAACAGGCTTTCTCTTCCACCCTTTGAAGCCACTCTCTCCAAGATCACCAGTGATATCCATTATCATTGCTTAAATTCAATGGTGTGTTGTAGTCCTCATCTTACTTGTCAATAGCACTTAACACAGTTGATCACGCCTTCTTTCTATCTCTAAAAATATTTTCTTATTTTAGCTTACAGGTCACTACACTGCCTCGCTTTTTTCTTTTACGTGTCCTATCGATGTTCTCTGCTTGTTTCTCTGCAACTCCTCAACCTTTTAATGTTTGACTGCTCACAGACTCAGATCTTGGCCTTCTTTTTTTTTCTCTCTAGACTCAATCCTTTTTCACAGATGCCTGGATCTCTTCCCTGAAGTCAGACTTCTATATTCCAACTGACTACTTGTCATCATTAACTGGATACTCACCAGGCACCTCAAACTTCACATCTCCAAAGCTGAAATCCTGTTTCTTTCCTTGCCCACCAGTCACATTTTCCTTCTATCTTTCCCATTCAGTAAATGACAGTTCCATTTAATGGAAATTCTCAAGCCAAATCAACCTAGGGCTATCTGTTATGGGTTGAATTCTGTCCTCCAAAAAGGTATGTTGAAGTCCTAACCTCTGATACCTGTGACCAAAAGCGACCTTATTTGGAATAGGTTCTTTGAAGATGTAATTAGTTAATATGAGGTCATACTGGAGTACAGGAGGCCCTAATCCAATATGAGTGGTGTCCTCATAAAAAGAAGGGTAGAGACACAGACAGACCACAGGGATGCATAGGGAAATGGTCATGTGATGACAGAGGAACAGACTGGAGATGCTGCTGCGAGCCAAGGAACACCTGGGCTACCCAAACCTCGAAGACACAAAACAGGAGCTTCCCCTTGAGCCTTCAGAGACAGCATGACCCTGCTGGCACTCTGAATTCGGACTTGTAAACTTCAGAACTGTGAGATAATAAATTTCTGTGGTTTTATACCTCTTACTTTGTGGTAATTTGTTACAGCACCCTAGAAAACTAATATACCATCCATAAATCCTGTCTTCTCTCACATCCATAGTCAGTCCATTCGAATATTCCCCTTCAAAGATATATCCCTTCAAAATATATCCAAAATCTGACCACTCACCATCTCCATTGTTATCACCCTGGTACAACACAAACACACTCTCTAAGTCTTCCTGCCTCTACCTGGGCCCCTACCATCTAATCCTGACACAGTCGACACTGATCATGTTAGAATATAAGTCAGTTCATGGAACGCTAGTCACTCCTCTGCTCAGAATCCTCTCATAGCGTTCCATCTCAGAATTAAAGCCAACATCCTAACAAAAGCCTCAAGGTCCTTCATAGTCTGTAGCCCCCACCTGAACACATCACGACCTCTCTTTCTCATCTCCTCTACTGCAGGCTGGGTGCCAAGAGGGCGTGTTGGCCTCCCCAGGGCCTGCTTCCCTCGAGCTCTGAGCCGTAGCAGTTCAGGAGACACTTATGCTTCCACCCCAGAAGCGGCCAACTGACAAGCCCTGGCTACTTTCCCTCAGACTAAGATAACTGGAAAGCAAATCCTCACAATTTGTCACCCAAAACAAGGGGAGGGTATTACTTCTCATGGCCTAGTGTGTGCGTGTGATTCTGTGTATATGTTCACTGACCTTTTGGCCTCAGTATGTTTTCCACTCTTCTGCCTACTGATCAGCTGTAAAACAAAATTAATATTAGAGAATGTGAACATGATAACTGTTTTTTTTTTTGTTTTTTTTTCTGGTCAGGTTCAGAAAAACTCCTGTCACACAAAATATTTGAAAGATAGACAATTTTATATTAAAGGTTTGTGAATTAAAATGAATTTGGAATGCAAAGCTGAGAAGTAAATATCCCTTGATTTCCTCATAGACTTATAAATATATCCCTAACCATATGTCAGGATGACTATGTTAGAACAATAATACACTTTGCTCCTATCACATTTATTTGATCGCCTTCTAAAGAGCTAACATTTATTATTACTGATGATTTATAACAATCATCAACAATAACATGTACCCAATCAAAATAATACCCAAGCACTACCAACATCAACAAAACTAGAACTAGAAGACTCCAGCTTGTTAGGAGGACATTGTTGCCCTTGCCTTGCCTTCAGAGTGTTCTCCCTAAAACTGATCAGTTAAGTACATGTTTACGAACTAGAGCTGTGGCTATTCTCAGCAGTAATGTTCTGGCAGAGGTACAGAGGCACCTAACCCCAGAAAACAGGGAAAATCAAATTTTCAGTCCTCCTGTTTATGGCGGTTTTACAGACACAGCCTGAGTTTTTTCATCTCCAGCAAACTCCTTTGGCCTCAATTCCCCCCACCAATTATGAAATTACAATAAAACTGCCTATCTTTGAGAAGAGGCCAAATTGTGCCAAAAATCAATTTGTGCCAAGCATGCAAGTGGGGGATGGGTCATAATTACCCTCTGATAAAACACTGCAGGAAAACCTCTCCCAGATGCCTCTGAAACAAGCCAGCCGACTGAGAGCCAAGGGTGTGAGAGACGGGGAACGCCCAAGGTCTGACATCTGTGAGCAACAGATCAGTCAGCAGATATTTCTTACATGATTTAAAAATGAGATTTTCCTTAGGAGCACTAAGTATTAGTTTACTATGTTTCCTATGATTAAAGCCACTGGGGCAAAACCAGTAATCATTCAAGAAGATATTAAGTCATGCAGGGGATAAAGCCAAATGGAAAATTGTGGGAGTAAAAATAAGCTTAACTCAGTTTCTGATGCTAAGGCATCTAATTAACTGTGGCTTTTAAAGAAATAAGAAAACAGAGAGAGAGAGTGAGAAATATGTCAGTAAAAGGTGTGTATTATCCTGGCAACCAATTTATTTAATATCACTCATGATACTTCTCCAATCTGGAGGAGCGATACTTGATCAAACCAAACCAAAAACCAAACCTGCTGCTCTCAAGTCGATTCCAACTCACAGCGACCCTACAGGACAGAGTAGAACTGCCCTACAGGGTTTCCAAGGAGCGCCTTGTAGATTTGAACGGCCTACCTTTGTGGTTAGCAGCCATAGCTCTTAACCACTGCGCCACCAGGGTTTCCACTTGATCAATCATCCTTAACATATTTTATTCAATTTTGATAAAAAAACAAACAAAAATAATCACTGATAAAATTTACTCCATAGGTATGCACAGCTGTTCCTTATATATTATGTCTACAAAAAAACTACATAGAAAATCCAGAGAAATCATTATAACTGGAGCAAGAGCCCAACACCCACGTGCACATTAGGTCAAGCAGTTGAAGTAAATGTATGAATCACACTGAGTGAGAGGCAAAGAGATTTGTGGTGACTATGGTAGACAAAGGAAAACATGGCGGCGTAGTGGTTAAGAACTACGGCTGCTAACCGAAAGGCTGGCAGTTCTAATCCACCAGGCTCTCCTTGGAAACCCTATGGGGCAGTTCTATTCTGTCCTACAGGGTCGCTGTGAGTTGGAATTGACTCGATGGCAACGGGTTTGGTTTTGGTTTTATGGCAGACAGAAAAGGGCATTTAACATTTAAAGAAATTCCAACTCAAATTCAAATTAAAAAAAAAAAAACTACTATGTAGGAAAAGAAATAATACTACCATGGAGTCACTGGGCTACCGGCCACCAGTTTGTAACTTCTCATCCAGAAACATCTAACAAGAATAAAATATTACCCAAAAATGATAGTGTTTACGTGTGAACAGTGTTCTAGCATATATAAAATGATGGTATATCCCATTTACATCTATTTTTCTGGAATAATTATTTAAAAAAATATTTTTTCATTCTCAAAACTGTTACAGTTTGAATAATAAATAATATGATCTCCACAAGCATATGTAATATAGCATTTACAGCTTGATAAAAAGCTTAGAATTTCAAGAAACAACAGAAAAACATTCTACACTAATAAAATTTTATACAATTTCTGAATTATGTTTCTACTTACACTTTTATTTGCAAAAGGTAACTGCAAAGGAAGTCTTGTTTAAACCCAAAACAGTGAAATGAATAAGAACACATATTAATAGAAAAATGAGCTTGTAAGTGATAAAAACCTAATTCAAATTATCTTAAATACAAATGATATGTTAAACAAGCAAAACTCATAATATTAAAAAGTACAATGTTCTCACATACGGACAACTAATTTTTGACAAGTGTGCTAAGTCTATTCCACGGGGAAGGAAGAAACTCTTCAACAAACGGTGTTGGGAAAATTGGATTTCCACATGCAGAAAAATGAAACAGGATCATGCCTCACACCATACACAAAAACAAATTCAAAATGGAGTAAGGACCTAAATGGGAAAATTAAAATCATACTTACGAACTGTCATGGATTGAACTGTGTCCCCCAAAAATATGTGTCAACTCAGGCCATGATTTCCAGTATTGTGTGATTGTCCTCTATTTTGAGATTTTCCTATGTGTTGTAAATCCCAAGCACTGCCTGTGGTTCAATGGGGCAAGATAAGATTATGTTAAAGAGGATTAGGGTGGGATGTAAAATCCTTACTCAGGTCACATCCCTGATGCAATGTAAAGGAAGCTTCCTGGGGTGTGGCCTGCATCACCTTTTATCTTACGAGAGATAAAAGGAAAGGGAAGAGAGTTGGGGACCTCATACTACCAAGAAACAAGAGCCAGGAGAAGAGCGTGTCCTTTGGATCTGGAGTCCCCCCTGCACTGAGAAACTCCTCAACAGGGGAAGATTGATGACAAGGACCTTCCTCCATAGCCGACAGAAGTGGAAAGCCTTCCCCTGGAGCTGACACCCTGAATTTGAACTTGTAGTCTATCAGAATGTGAGAGAAAAAAATTCTGTTTGTTAAAGGCATCCACTTGTGGTATTTCTGTTATAGCAGCACTAGATAACTAAGACAGGAACGGAGCTCATTCGCCCGGGACTGCCTGTACCGATGTTGGTATCTTAGTTTTAACAAATGTACCATGGTATTATTAGATATTAATATTAAGGGAAATGGGGTGAAGTGTGCATGGGAATTTCTTGTATTATCTTAGCAACTTTTCTATAAATCTAAAATAATTTCAAAATAAATATATATATATATTAAGAAGAAAAGGCTGTAAGTAACTGCAAGTGAAGGAGTGGAAGCTTTAAGTTCAGATGTTAAAATTACAGGCCTGGAATCTAGGATCGCCTTAGGGATTTGACTCTTCATAAAGTCTAGTTTTAAGGTTGGCTGGCATCTATAAGAGAGAGACCACATGTGGACTATTTCAAATAGGAATTTCGTTCCTCCCTGGCCTTCGTAATTCCCCTCCTCTTTTCTCACTCCTGGAGAGGAAGAGATTGCTATATTAGTCTCAGCTCTGACACCTAAAGATGGGAAATCTTCCAAGGTACCCCAGAAAATAGAACAGATTCATTTTCCAGCCCCAAATTACACCCAGAGTTTATACTGTTTTTTGGCAAGCTAAGTAAATGAAAAACTTCTAAGCCTTTTCAAACAAAGTAAAGATGGCGATCTATCTTCTGTGTCCTGTGGTGAACTCACTTAAGGTCCTGATGAAGCAGAAGGGGAGTAAGTGAGCTGGTGACTTAATCCACAATGTCCATTTGCAATCTTATTAGTACTTCCTGTCCCATGAATTTCCTCTTTTCTCTTTAGAACATGGTGTAAGTAGCTGGCCCTCTTACAGAGAGTCCTCTTCTAATTCACTGGGAACCAGCTATTGTGGTAGGCTTTGTGCCCATTTTGGGGGTCCACTTTTCCAATTTGTTATATATCATTTATATAATTGCCTCAAAATTTGGTGGCTTAAAATAATAAGCATTTATTATTTCACAGTTTCTGAGGGTCAGGAATCCCCTCAGTGCTTTGAAAGTTGGTTCTGGCTCAGAGTCTCTCACGAGGCTGTAGTCTTCTTAAGGCTTGGCTGGGAGAGGATCTGCTTCCAAGATCACTCACATCTCTATTGGAAGGCCTGAGGTCCTCGGTGGGTGTTGGCTGGAAGCTTTCCGCATGGACCTGTCCATAGGGCAGCTCACATCAACCAAGCAAAAGTGGGTGCCAAGATGGAAGCCATAGTCTTTTTGCATCTGAGTATCAGCTGACATCTCATCACTTTTTCAATATTCTTTTCATTAGAAGCAGGTCACTAGGTCCATTCCGACACAAGTGGAGGGGCTCATACAAGGACGTGAATACCAGGAGGCAGAAATCACTGGGAGCCATTTTAGAAGTTGCCTACCATACTGGGTTATATTGGAAAGCAGATGAGTGGGTAAGTAGGATAGCTGATAGGAGGTAAGTACATACACAGGTATACTATGCATGCATAAATATATACATAAGAGAGAGAGATTCCTTCAGTTTCAAACTCACACATACACAGAATCATGGTAGTAAAGGGAAGTGTTCTAGTTTGGGCCTGAACTGCATCTCTTGCTAAAGTCCAGGTGTGTCTGGAGCCCCAAGTATTAAACTGAACATCAGACTTTTTATGTTCATGCCCGACACACTAAACACCTTTTATAGTGGTGTTCCTATACTAAAATGCATTCTGAATCCCCAAAAAATTAATAGATAACAATTTGGTACCACGATTCTACAGAATTTCAGCAGGAATTTGAGTAAATACTGAGGCTAGAAGGTTACAATGAATCAACCCAGCATCATGTCCTATGGAGCTTGTTGGAAAATAACCGCACAAAGAACTCCAATTGTGTGTAAATTTCTCAATTCCAGGAAAGTGGTAGAACTGAAGCGAGGGTGCAATTCAGCCAAGCGATTCTCCAATAATCATTTGACTGGTATCAAGGATTCTTTTCCGTATTATCTAGAAGAAGGGCTTATATCCCAACATGTTTGAGGTATGATAACATTTTATCATTTACTATCAATTTAAATTCTTAGGCATTTTAGGATTTCCTAATGAATTTCAGTAAGATTGAACTGAAATATAAGAGTATTTATTACTTGATATTTTATTTTACTAGCTGAAATTCAGGAACCTGTGAACACTATATATAACCTTTTGTAATATATATGAAAACTAACATTTTTGTCTCAGGTCATCACTTTAAGAGCATTGTATCAGTATCACAGGTATTTAGGCATGTTAATCAAGTGGCATCTCATGTTCCCAAAAGCCATGCAGAGCTGTAAATTGATACACAGTAGACTTTCTTGAACTTAAAGAGCCAGTAGGAATGTTTTCTTTAAGGTACTACTCATGTTTCACACAAAATCCTCATCATCATCACCACTTATTGAGCATCTACGACAATCTTCACAACAGTGATACAGGTTATTTATCATCATGTCCATTTGTGTAAAAGACTCTGAGATTGGCAAACTTAAGAGAAAGTCACAGGGCCAGCATTTGAACCCAGGTTCACGACCTTTCTACAAGGTCACAATGCCTCTTTACCTCAAATAGAGAAACAGAGAACAAAGTAAGAGATACAGCACATACATAAAATTACCAAATTAGACAAAATAAAGTTTGCAATGTTAAAAAAATAAAACAAATTCTACCATGGAAACTTTGAATTAACTTTAATGGCACTTTCCAGCCAAAGTACAACTCTTATACGTTTCCTGTGATACTGCCATATTCTGTTTGTTTGTATTTTAACGTCTCTTCTTTTGGCTTGCAGCCAGTCATCTTTCTTGGGGAAGGATTAAGTAATACTTTGTGTCAGGGACCACCACACCTAAAGATAATGAGAAATTCACATAGATTTTGCAAGAAATTACCTGCCTTCATATGTCACATTTTTTTAATATAATTTTATTTTGTTGCTATTGTTGAGAATATACACAACAAAAAGTACACCAATTCAACAGCTTCTACATGTACAATTTAGTGACATTGATTACATTCTTTGAGTTGTGCAACCATTTTCACCCTCTTTTTCTGACTTGTTCTTCCTCCATTAACATAAACTCACTGCCTCCTAAGTATCCCATCCAATCTTTCAAGCTGCTATTGTTAATTTGATCCCATATAGACAGTTCTTAAAAGAGCATAATGCTAAAGGGAGATCTTTTTTACTAGTTAAGCTAAACTACTGTTAGGTTTTAAGAAGACTTCAGGGGATATTTTTGGTTCAAGGTTCAAAGATTATCTCAGGGCAATAGTTTCAGGGATTCATCCACCCTCCATGGCTTCAGAAAGTCCAGAGTCCATGAGAATTTGAAATTCTTCTACATTTTCCCCCATTTGATCAGGATCCTTCTATGGAACCTTTAATCAAAGTGTTCGGTTAACGGTAACCAGGCATCATCCAGTCCTTCTGGTCTAATGGCAAAGGAGAGTTGTTTATGGAGGCAATTAGCCTCATATTCCATTTCCTCCTCTTATTCCTGACTCCCCTTCCTCTGTTGCTCCAGGCGAATAGAGAAAAACCGTTGTGCCTTGGATGGCTACCTGCAAGATTTTAAGACTCCAGGCACCACTCATCAAACTAGGAGGTAGAACAGAAGCACTAAATATGTTATTAGGTCAATTAACTAGGATGCCCCATGAAACCATGACCCTAAACCTCCAAACCAAGGAAACAAATCCCATGAGGTGTTTGGTTGTACAAAAGCAGCCTCAGAAGCCAGTCTTTTTATTTTGTCATTGTTGTAAATATATCTATCACACAACTTTTGCCAATTCAATTTTTTACAAGCGTACAAGTTATTGACAGCAACTACAACAACTGACTGTGCAACCCTACCCTTAATTAATGATATTTTTCCATTACCATAAACCCTTCCTTACTCCCTCCGTCCCACCACTGGTAACCACTAATAAATTCTGTTCTCTGTACCTTCACTTTTTCTTGTTTTTTTATATAAGTGAGGTCATACAGTATTTGTCCTTTTGTGATTGACTTATTTCACTCAGCATAATGTCTTTCAGCTCCATCCATATTGTAGCATGTATCAACACTTTATTTTTCCTTCTGGCTGAGCAGTATTCCATTGTATGTATGTACCACATTTTGTTTATCCATTCATCTGTTTATAGGCATTTAGGTTGTTTCCACCTTTTGGCTATTGTGAATAGTCCTGCAATGAACATTGGTGTATAAGTCTCTATTTGAGTCTCTGCTTTCAAGTCTTTTGGATATATACCTAGGAGTGGAATTGATGTTGTCTTAGGCTGGGTTCTCTAGAGAAGCAAAATCAGTGAAGTGTGTGTGTATATATATATATAGAGAGAGAGACAGACAGACAGACAGACAGACAGACAGAGATTTATATCAAGGAATTGGCTCATGTGTTTGTAGAAGCTGGGAAGTCCCAAGTCCGTGGGTCAGGCTGGAGGCTTCTCCAGACTCATGTAGCTGCAGGGGCTAGAGAACCCAAGATCGGCTGGTCAGACAGCAGGCCTCTGGCTCACAGGCTGTGGAGGCCAAAGAATCCCAAGATCAGCAGGTAAGCTGCTAGCTCAAGTCTCAAGAACTGGAGGTCAGATGAATAGGAGCCAGCTGCAGGATCCAGAACAAGCAGAAGCCAACAAGCTTTGCTTACCTGTGTTGATGCAGGCCACATCCCCAAAGAAACTCCCTTTCAACTGATTAGCTGCTCATAACAGATCTCATTATGGAGGTGATTACATCATTAATAGCTACCAAACTACATCATAACTGTCAAAACACTGACAATCATCGCCCAGCCAAGCTGACATACAACCTTAACCATCACAGCTGGGTCACATGGTAGTTCTAGTTTTAGTTTTTTGAGGAACCGCCGCACTGTTATCAGTAAAGAATCAAAGGTGATGTAACATAATGCTGGTGAATCTGCAGGAGGGCAGTGTCCTCTGGCTGTGCATGTACATGAGATCCCAGTATTTAACCTTGTTCAAGGGTTCCATCCTTTACTAGGTGGTGTTTTGTAATAACAAACTTCTAAAATTGATCATCGTTAAAAATGCCAATTCCTTTGAGAAATAGATGAGCTCATGTTAAATTTCTATCTATTTTATTTTCAAGCCACTATGTATGCCCTGGTGGTGTAGTGGTTTAGTGCTATGGCTGCTAGCCAAAATGTCGGCAGTTCGAATCCACCAGGTGCTCCTTGGAAAGTCTGTGGGGCAGCTCTACTCTGTCCTATAGGGTCGCTATGAGTTGGAATCGACTCGACAGCAACGGGTTTGGTTTGTAGTTTTTTTTGTTTGTTTGTTTTGTTTTATGCATGCCAAATATCTTAAGGCATTTTGTTACTATAAACCTACACCACACATCACCAGAGAGGAAAACATTTGTCACAGTCACATCAGTAGCATAGATTAGGAAAGAAAAAGGAAGTACATAAATTATAGAGAATAACAAATAGAAAAAGAGAAAGAACAGTATCAGAAATGCAGGGGAAAATAATTAGGTGAACGGATGGAAGAATACAGATAGAAAGGGATATGATAAAGTCTAAATATTAGATTTCTACCCAGCTCCCCCCACCCCAACACACACAAAATGATCTCTTCTAGAAAGAGAAAACCACGCAAGAAAAAAAAAAAGACTGGGTTGCTTGTTCTTCTTTTTTTGTTGGTTTGTTTTTTGTTGTTGTTTTTGAATAAAAATGAATTAGAGTCCCTTCCCTCAATGATCTTACCGTCCTGTAACACAACGCTGTATTACATGCTGCAAAAAGATTAAAAAAGAAGAAGAAAGAAAGAAATAGCGGAGGGAGGAAAGTCGATGGTCATTCACCCAGGTCACCAGGGAATTAGGGTCAAGGCCAGAACAGGAAGTCAGTGCTGCTGGTTTACCCTTCCACGTTTCACTCTGTGATCCATGCCCCCTTTGTGCCACCGCGCTAATTACCAAGGACGGCAATTATATTCCTTCTCCCTAAGTTTCCGTGGCAATTTCAATTACATGAGATGTTATTCCTCCAGGTCAAGTTCTTGCTGATAATAAATAAAGCTATTGCTGATGATAAATAAAACTCTTAATAATCTAAACTTGAAGTGAGCTTCAATCTCATGCCCTTGTGCCTTCAAGAGCCCTGGAGAGTCTGTTTAATTCTCATTGCTCTCCAGCATGAGGCTATGTTTGTGCAGATCAAGTGTGGCTTTTCCGCGTGTAAACCTGTCTCTGGGGTGCCTTCTGAATAAACCTACAACTCTGGGTTTAGGTTTCATTGTCATTATTTAAAAATACATCTATTACTTCAGACCCCTGAATCCATGTATAACTAAAAACTCAATTCGATTTAAGGGAAAGAGAATAAACTTCCCGTAAAGATGGGGGAAGTGATTGGCAGTACAGAAACGTAGAAAGAT
Source organism: Trichechus manatus latirostris (assembly GCF_000243295.1). Classification (NCBI taxonomy): domain Eukaryota; kingdom Metazoa; phylum Chordata; class Mammalia; order Sirenia; family Trichechidae; genus Trichechus; species Trichechus manatus. Next base: position 74,882 of record NW_004444266.1, read on the forward strand.
GGAAAGGGTCCTAAGAAATAAAGAAGATTAAAAACAGGAAAGTTTCAGCTGGAAGAGGTCTACAAACCCTGGCAGAGCCTTAGAAGAGAATTTCCAAAGAACACCTGATTTCTTCAATTCCAGTGGTACCAGCTGGGACCCAGGGCCCATTCTGTCCTTAGCTATCATTATGGGGAAAAAGTAAGTTCTATAGTTGCCATAGCAACTCCCTTTTCAGCTCTTGACTCTCACTTTCCTAAATTAATCTTCTGTGAGTTGCTTATCCCTCCTCTTTATCAAGTTGCCAGCTCCTCTTCAATTATTTTCTAAATCTGAATTAAAGTCCCAGCTGTATTGTTAGGGGCTCTATACGCATTAGTATAATCAAATCACTCCCCATTATAAACCATTGGCTCGTGGTGACGAGCTTTACTAAGTAGATCTCACCCAAAGCTCATTTTAATGTAAGTTAGCATTCCCTGGTAGACTGTGTGCGTGCATGACAATGTTGGGTGAGGCGGGAAGGAGAATTCCAGCTGAAGGGCCTATTTTACTAAGTAAGTCTCAATATCAGAGTTTCTACAAATTCTTTCTCTTTGCAGGTATCTCGTCATGGATTTCACGGGGAAAGAGTATGAGCGGAAAGAAATCGTCAGATCAGGAGTAGGGATTGCACTCTCCCATGGATTCCCTATGTGATCTTGGGTGAATCAGTTCACGATGATGGGCCTCAGTTTCCCATTCTATTAAGTGGGGAGAAAAATATCTACCCTACCTATATCTCAGGGATGCTGTGAATGTTCAAAAGACACTGCATATACAAACGTTCTACCAATGTAAGCAGTTATTATGAAATTTAGATGTTTTCTACAAGGATCAAAATTCATTTCAAAGTGCTGCTAGCTGCTGTTCAGTGACTGCATTTGTAGCTTTAGAAAGTATAATTGGGCAGGGAGCCATCCAGCTTCCTGGATTAGTGAGTTTTTGTTTATAAAGAAGTCCCCGATGTTTAGAATTTTTATCCATACTTGCTAATTGGCTTTAAATGTTAGCAAAGATGAAGCTGCTACTGACAGTAAATTAAAATTGCCTTCATTTCATTCCTTTTGAAGCCTCGTTTACCCTATGACAGGATTCATTTTTGTTCAATGTTTTTAAAACTTTTTTTATTATATTAGGTGGTAAAAGTATAAAGAAAAAACATGGTTCAACACTTAAGTTCCTTGGGTGTTTTAAGTTCCCTAACAATATGTGTGTGTTTGTGTGTCTGTGTGTGTCTGTGTGTGTGCGTGTGTGTGTATGTGTGTGTGTGTGTGTATGTGTGTGTTTGTATGTAGTGTGTGCATATGTGGGAGGATTAGACAGTGTGTGGATGACTTAAAGGCTTCTTTTATTTGGTTGTAAAAGGGAAGATTTGAGACTTTTAAAAAAACTTTACCCACATCTGCTTAATTTGAAGTTTTGGGCCCCAAGTTAGCCATTATGTCTATCCTATATTTTCTCCAGGCGTTCGTAGTAGTTTTTTTGGCAAACTGAAACTACCTGCCTCTGCCATTTATGAGCTCTGGGCTTGAAAAAAGTTACAACCTCTGTAAGCTGTGGTTTGCACAACTCTGCGAATGAAGATGGCATCACCCACCTCCAGGGTATTCTGTGGGGTCAAGGCACCATGTGCAATGCCTGGTACACGGTTAGTTTTCTGTAAACAGCAACTATTAGTGTTACAGTGAGTTGATCCAAAACCCTGGGGCAATGCTAGTAGGACCTCTTTCCTAGGCAGCTCTGCAGATGGAAACCAGATGAGCCTCCGCTGTGCCACATTCTCACTGAACTTCAGCTTCCCTGACAGAAGCAAAGAACTGAATCTCCATGCTCTGGTCTGCGTCTCAGAGACCATTCTAGAATTTACCTCATCTCTCCCTTAATCTTAGTAGTGATCTATTTACTTTGAGCTTGAAGAACTCTAGAGGAAAATAAAATGACAATTTCTATCATCTCCTTCTCAGAGACGCACACACACACACACACACACACACACACACACACATACACATCACTCCCACACCATAGCATTCAAAAAACAAGACTGTGAGTATAGACACCTTCTTGCTTAATCTAACTGAAGACAAGAGAATTTGGGACAAAAGATTTGACATCCTGGGAACATTAACCAAAAAGCAATTATCCAAACCAGTGGCTGTGGAAAAAAGCATAGATAATTAATTAGAAGCTCCACTTCAAGTTAAAAAGAGAGAGCAGTAGATGGGTTAGGAGCATAGGCTCTGGAGTTAGAGTAAAAACCAAAAACCAAACCCCTTGCCATCGAGTTGATTCCGACTCATAGCAACCCTATAACACAGAGTGGAACTGCCCCATAGGGTTTCCAAGGCTGTAAATCTTTATGGAAGCAGACTGCCACATCTTTTTCCCATGGAGCAACTGGTGGGTTCGAACTGCTGACCTTTGGGTCAGCAGCCGAGTGCCTTAGCCACTGCACCACCAGGGCTCCTTATTATCACCTAAATACCACAAAATTGGAATCAACTCAATGGCACACAACAACCACCACAAAGCCTGGAGCTACAGTGAGTCACAGTGAATTCTGATGAGTGCCAAACACGTTGCACCACTGGGATACATCTCAGAGGTGGCTAACACGATACAAGTGTTCAAGTGTAGGGGACCTACTAAGTTTCAGGCCATCACCACACATGTGTTATCTTCACTAACATCACAACTAACCTCTAAGGCAGTTGGTTTTCATCCCATTTTTGCACATCAAAAGGGTGAAAGCTATTTGTCCAAGGCCACATGGCTGGTAAATGATGGAAGAGGGATTCACACTCAAGTCTTATCACTAACATTTAGTGAAACGTTTTAACTACTAAACCACGGTGAAGGTTAAATGCTCTCTCAAGGTCTTCTCGCCATCCTGTGTAGCCTCACACGGTATGAGACTCCAGGGGAGATCATGGTAGAGTGGGTGGCTCTGTTTCATAACAGTACATGAAGTTCATTATTATGGGTGGCAGCACCAAATCACATGTTCTCTGACACTACCACACTCATGTCAAACGTGCTTTCTCTTCACGTCTGAGTATGTAGCTTTTCTTTTCTTCTTGTTCTTATTTTATTATCTATAACTTTCTGTTTTTTTCTCTGCAAAATGGGGAGAGTGGTATCTTCCCAGCCTGTCTACACTATGTGTACCGGACTAGTCCTTGGTAAGACATCTCTGTTTTGTTGGTGGTGGTGGTCATGATGGTGATGGTGGAGGGGATGGGGGTGGCTGGGATGGGGATGGGGCTTTTTTGTTAGTTTGTTTTGTTTTCCCTTTAAGTCTCTTAAGAACGTCAGAATCAAATTCTGTGAGCTGTTTGTGGGAAAATCCTATAAAAAGAATTGCTCTGGAACTGTTAGTGATTTTAGTGATTATACATTCATTGACTATAGGCTGAATAAAATATTCTGTTTAAAACAGAAGAGTTACGTGTATCTACTTGAACTAAGAAACATACTCTTCACAAGTATTATTTTACGTTGTATAGTCCAGTCTAATCTTTGTCTGAAGAGTGCTTCAGGAATGGTTTTAGTTCTGGGTTAACAGAGCATCCGGGGGCCATGGCTTCAGGGGTTTCTCTAGTCTCAGTCAGACCATTAAGTCTGGTCTTTTCACGTGAATTTGAGTTGGAGGGACACTGGAAACCCAGGGTGGAAAGGGGGAGTGTGCTGTCACATTATAGGGATTGCAACTAGTGTCACATAACAATATGTGTATAAATTTTTATATGAGAAATTAACTTGAGCTGTAAACTTTCACCTAAAGCACAAAAAAAAACAAGAACAAAAACAAAAAACCCCAGAAGTATTAAATACATTCCCTGGCCTATAGATAAATAAGATAAATCCAACAAAAGGTACAATTCTGGTCATTTTTGCTAGACTATGGATAAAACTAGCTTCTCATCTGAATTACAGGCAAACGGAAAACATTCCACCAGCCACTTCATCCCCACACTTCTCACTCTACCTCAGGCTATTCAGTTCCAAAGGAGAAAATTAAATCCTGTTGAAATTGAACATGGATTCATGAGAGCAAAGGCCTCAAACAATTTATTCACAAAGTAACCATTACTCTGAAAACATTTACTTGTTGAGTAGTTCCACAATCTTTTCTGATAAGCAGGCGCTGACGGAAAAAAGATGGTAATGGTCAGAAAGTCAATGTTGCCTAATGTTTGACACCTTCCTTCCGTTAACATCATAGAAGGTCATCTGCTTGACTCTTCACATTCGAACTGCCCATTAGCAAATGCTGAAAGTACAGAATGAGGGGGATCTGTGATCATTGTGAATATATTTCATTAACTACTGGTCTGTAATCCAGCTAGAAAAGGACCATTAGACGCGGCTGAGTATTTTTCCAAGGTCTTAATATCCATTTTAGAAGACATCCATTCTGTTAAGGTTTCTTTGTTTATACTTGTCAGTTTTCCTGTACTGTTATGCAGCATACTTCATTTTCCTATAATTAAGCAACTTTGAAGCATCTTTGTTCTTTTGCTCTTATTTCCTGAAAAGGGAAATTGGAGGAAGAGTGAGTGCTAACAGGTGCATCCTGACATGTTCAGGAAACAAACATGTGTTGGTCATTTTTGTCCTGAATGGTCCTGAATATTTAGGAGACATGTTGACTGTAGCAGATGTATTTTGGAGCCAGAGCTGTGACTTGGAGATTTTCTTCATGCTGCTTTGAAACCACATAAATATGAGAGTAACATTGTCAACATGGAGGTTTCATGTGGGCAACCCAAATGCTTAATGAGGGAAATGAAATGATCATTAAAAATCTAGACAGACTCCAGAGCATATTTAACTAAGTTTTCATAACTAGAGGCAGGGAACCTTGGATAATTATTATATTAACTTAGATAAACTGTGATTTGTCTTTAGAAGAGTTTAAATGTGATGAACTTAGTATCTATTATAAGTATATTAATAAATATAAGTGATACCCATTTCTCCTTAATTTTTTGGTATTTCTGTATATTGCTTGATAACTACTGATGCTTTCTTTAAGAATTCTGAAATCATATGCTAAAAACTTTGCCAGAGTATCCTGAACAAGCGTCAAAAAGAGAGAGAGGTAAAACAAACCTTCCAAGAGCCCTTTGCTCTTGCTTTTCTCTCTGTCTACACTCTAGACAGCTTTTTCTCTCCAAGAACCTAGGTTCTGAGATCCTATGGAGTATGGCTGAGGTCAAAACTCTTCCACAAAATTTCTAGTCCACAATGACCACCACCTCCACTGAGTCCTATACACCATCTAGACTTCTGATTTTGGTGCTCAAACTTACTGCTTTGTCTTCCTCTTTAACTATTAGATTTTTATCTAGGAAAAGGCAAAAACATAGGATTTCAAAGTGGAAAAGGTACTTGGAAATTGTGTAGTTCATTTTACAGGGGAAAAACTGAGGTCCTAAGAAGTGAAGAAACTTGCTTAAGGGCATACAGCTGGATGGCACCAGAGCCTAGAAAGAACAGGTCTCTGGAGTTTGAGGCCAGGGTTCTTCCCAGGTGCCTACAGGACAGAGCCTCTCTTGCACTTTTCTGCAGCCCTCACAGCCTTCCAGAGCCTGCACGTGGGCAGTCCAAAATAAATGTCTTCCTCCCAACATCGTGACAAGCTAATCAGCAATTAAAAAAAAAAAAAAATGGGGCAGAAAAAGCAAAACTTGTGTCACTTTCTTGGAAACTATAGGCGTCCTGCTTCTGACCCTAAGTGCTGTTTTTGTGCCCTTCCTAGTCCACCTTCGAATTTGTTTAGTGGTAGAACTAACTGTGTCTTGTATCATCCATACATTGATTTGGTAAAGTAGTGAAAATTGTGTTTCACATCTAACTAAAACATCATCTGCTAGCTTACAAAATTTTATTGCGTCTGAGATATCGATGGCTGAGGGAGGTTATTAAGAAGTGAGAGTTATTATCTGGACATGAGCACCGAAATGAGTCATTATCCACCGTGTTTTCCAACAGTGTCACCAACAGGTGAGACAAGCTGGTGGCAAGTTTCAGTTATTTCACATCACACACTTCCCTCTCTGGAAATGTGAGGGCTGAAAGAGCTGGAAAACACATTTGTTTCCAGACAGCATCCCACCGGCTGCTTGGTGATGCAGCCTCACTGAGGTCTGGTCATGAATCCAATTTGTCCTCTCCATGAGGCGAGCCTGTTGACAAACGTGACAATGGAGCCTGGGCACATCAATAACAGAACAGGTGCCTGTTTCAACTCTCTTACAGAGGGAAGAAGGGGCAAAAAGGAATAGCAGGTAATTTAAAAAAAAACAATCACCCACCCGCACATAAACTACTTCCTATGCAAATCAGGGGATTGATAATTCAGCAAATTTTTGTGATGGGTTTTAGTCCTGGCACTTTCCCATCCTGTCACCTAGACTCTTCCTTCTTCCTTTCATTCTCACTCAACCCACCTATGACCTTTCATCATTGGTCCTACCTTCATGTCTCCAACACTGTGTTAGACTTCTGGTTCTCTCCTACTTCCACTCAAAGGAATTGATTTCAAATCACAAAAAAAGGCAACATGGAAAAGCATGTACAACTTGGAGGTGAAGCTCAGCTCTGCCACTAAGTGTGTAATTAGGATTAATTTGTCATCATTTCTGAGCCTTGTTACATTCATCTATAAAATGGGTATGATAACACTTACCTCGTGGAGTTTTTATGTAGATTACGTGGGTAATGTCCATAAATACTTGGCAAGGTACCTACCATGTGAAAGGACTCATTACATTATACTTGTTATTTTTATAAATAACAATAAAATATCCCTTGATTTTCCTCCCTACACTTGTCTTTACATCATCTTATAGTTTTTATTACCTGTACAAGTACAGTGTTTACAGTGTCATATTGCCTTAAGCATCTAATGAAAGGTATATTATTATGAGAAATGAGTTAATTATAAGGAAAGCCACAACCATAAATGGTTTAAAACTTCATAAAGTATTTACTGAGCTAAGTGATAGGACCTAACTATACATTAGGCACTGAAAAGCCCACAGCAAAGCATAAATCACCAAACTAAAACCAAACCCACTGCCATGGAGTTGATTCAGACTCACAGAGATCCTACAGAATGGAGTAGAACTGCCCCATAGGGACTCAAAGGAGCGGCTGGTGTATTGGAACTGCCGGCCTTTTGGTTAGCAGCCGAATGCTTAACCACTGTACAACCAGGGCTCCATATAAACCACAATCCCTGACTTTTTAAGAATCTCTGATTTTTTAAAATCTTACAATCCAATTGTAAAGACATGAAACATACGTAAGAATTGAAACTTCTTAAAGCAAGAGCTATACTTTATATCTCTAGACACAAATATACACACTTAACCAAGATTCCATGTTTATAAAAATAAAACAAAACAAAAAAAGCCCACTGCCATCCAGTTGATTCTGACTCATAGCGACCCTATTGGACAGAGCAGAACTGCCCCATAAGATTTCCAAGGAGCGGCTGGTGAATTTGAACTAGACATTTTTGGTTAGCAGCCAAGCTCTTAACCACTGTGCCACCAGGGCTTTTCTATGCATATTTAAAACAAACAAACAAACCCGTTGCCCTTCCAGTTGATTCCGACTCATAGTGACCCTATAGGAGAGAGTGGAACTGCCCCATGAGGTTTCCAAGGAGCACTGGTGGATTCAAACTGCTGACCTTTTGGTTAGCAGCCAAACTCTTAACCACTGTGCTACTAGTGTTTCCTTTATGCATATAGTGGATGGTAAATAAATGCATACAAGCTACGGTACATGATTAATAAAAAAACCGTTCAGAGAAGAGATTGATGTAGGCTGGAAGAGCTGAGAAAGGATTCAGAAAAGAGAGTGTAGAGAACTGAGGGGTGGATAAAACTTGTAGGGGTGGGGAATGTGGACAGGTAGCATCGGACAAGGAAGCCGCATTAGCCGAGGCAAGCCAGTGGGAATGAGGACGCCATGTTGAGAACATGAGCAGGTAGTAAGATGTCCTGGAGCCCTTTACGTGAGCGGAATTGCCACCAAGGCCTCCCAGGAATTACAGCCTACAAAGTTCATATCCTGCCTCCACAGTGATTCCTAGGTCAATAAATACTTAATGAATGTTTTAAATCATAAACTCTGCCCTCTAAAAAATCACTTAGGGAGCTTTGTAAAAAGTTTGGTGCCCAAGCCTCACCCCCAGAAAGTCTGATTTGATTCATGTAGAAAGCGCCCCCAGTGGTTCTGTCAATTAACGAGCAGCATTTTGGAAGGTAGCAAAGGTGAGGTGGAAGGGACCAGATGTCTTGGAAATCCTGAAACGGACGCCATGTGCAAGGTACCATCAAGCAGGTGAGCACATGAAAAGTGGCAGCCAGGGAGTAGACAGGAGTCCACGTCTGTCCAGTAGAGAGAGCTTTGTTTGACAGACTAAAAAGACAGGGTCCCCACGTGTACAGCGGGAACATTGAGGAGACGGAGCATTGATGGTGTTTGAACCTTCGTGGCACAGCTGCAGCACTTGGATTATGCCCCTAAATCTGAGCACTTGGGAAAGAATGTCTTAGCTGTCAGTCCTCTGGCACACTCCATACCCCCCAAGTTCAAATCTACCCAACACCTTTCTGAGATGACCCACAAATGATTCCTGTTTTGGATCTGGCCATCAGCAATCTACAATGGATGTACGCGGCTTATTAGCTGACCACCAACTGAACTCATCTTCTAACTTTGGGGAACTTTCCATTGTACAATCTTGTCAGCCTCTCACTATAGAAAACGAAAATTCAGATTCTGACATTTTTGGCTGTAGGGAAAGGTACAAAACCTTGTGTTAGCCAATCATTTGCTCTCACATGGTACTTTGATTCTGGAATGAACGACCAAAAGGAACAGAGACAGCAGAAGACTCACTAAGGTGAAGTCAAGGGCAGTAACTGCAAGGGCTTCAAGGACAGTGGTCATGCCCGATGGAGCAGCGGTCATGCCCACCACGGGGCAGGGGTCACACCCATCATGGGGCAGGGGTAGGGCCCGATATGAGACAGTGGTCACTCCTGACGTGGGGCAACGGTCACGCCCACCACAGGGCAGGGGTTGGGTCTGACATAGGACAGTGGTCATGCCCATCATGGGGCAGCGGTCACACCTGACACGGGGCGGCGGTCGGGCCCAACAGCGTAGTGGTCATGCCCGATGGGGCACTGGCAGCAGGGTGCTCGCTAGGCTATTCCTATGGAGCAACATGAGCTGAAGTCCTGCTGCTGGCTGCCTTTGACATCAGCCCATCTTCAGAGCCAAGGTACCCAACATACCCAATATCATCCCAACGTTCTCTTTCCTGATTAAATAAACCAAAGCCCATTTCAGTTTACAACTTTGAAGGCTTTTTAGCAATGCGTTATTAAAACCAGAAATCTGACAAACTATATGTTTCCAGAAAGCAACAAACACTTCTATATCCTCTCGTTGACCATGTGAGAATCAAACATGAGTTCCATCATAAAACCGAAGTAATGGTGAAGCTACTTTTTCCAAATATGTGCCCCCTTGAAAGGCTCAGCCTGTACCAATGCCAGCAGTCCAGACTGAGAGCGCTGCATGGGCACGCACCTTGCTACGCTACAGGTCATTTAGTCAAATTGCTTTTGATTGTTGAAATGTGCAGATTGCCTTTGTTGAAGGACCTGTTGGCATGAGAATGCATGTTTAAGGCTTATTAAATATGCTAGTTACACAGGAGGGAATGATGTAATTGTTCTAGCTGCACATGGAAGCACAGAGGTGAATCTGAATTTACTGCTCCAGAAGGCTCGGTCCAGTTTCTTGGATGTAGCACATGCCCTGAGGAATTATGATCCCTCTCCGCCTGGTTTTAGAAGGAAATCTTCGTTAGTCTGTAGTTAAGCAGACCTCCCCTTACCGGACGTCTTATGCATAGCAAGCCTTGAAACCATTTTAAATCGCCCTTTCCCTTCAATTCACAGGAGCCCTGTGAAGTGGGCAATTTTTGATTCTTTTCTTTTGCTGTTTTGACTACGACCATCTCAGATAAGAGAAATTAATCGGTGCAATTCTATATTGAGTCTTAGGATGGATTTTCTGTTACTAATAAAATTTGCTGTCAAGCTACTTTGTCAGTCCTGTTTTCATTAAAGGTCATCCAGAAGCGGCACAGTGACAGCCACTCACGCAGCATTACTGCATTCTTTCCAGCGCAGTTAGTACAGTGACACCCGGTGGCCAGCAGATGTCCATGCAATTAAGAGGCAAGTAAATTTGTGTGTGTGTGTGTGTGTGTGTGTGTGTGTGTGTGTGTGTGTGTGTGTGTGTACATGAAATGGGACAAAGACTAAGAGAAACATGGGAGGCTGGTGGCAGGTCCAACCCCTGAAAAAATTTCTCCAGCCATTTAACCTCTTTGGTTCTCAGCATCTAGTATCTTTTACATGGCCTTGATTAAACCAGTTGCCAGTGAGTCAATTCCAACCCATGGCTACCCCGTGTGTGTCAGGGAACTGTGCTCCATAGTGTTTTCAATGGCTGATTTTTCAGAAGTAGATCACCAGACCTTTCTTCTGAGTCACCTCTGGGTGGACTCAAACACCCAGGTCTGCAAAATCAAATATTTATCAGAAAAGGTGCAGGAGATTGAAGCAAATCTATTTGTTTATTAATGATAATCAAAAAGAAGATACAACTGGGGGTAAAATATCTCCTAAGTGTGTGAGAACAAACAATCAAAAACCCTTGGCAAGGGCGGGACCAGTGTGTGCTGGGAGCTGTTTGGGGTGAGGATGGTTTTCACATGGCTGTGTTTACCCTTGTCCCTCTTTTGGAGTCCCTCTTTCGGTGTCCCAGATGGAAATATTCAAGTACTCTTCAAGTTTATTCAACTGATTTAGATTTGAATGAACAAATAAAGGTCTTTTCAAAGATGAGCAAAACAGAGGCCTAGGTATGACTGTTGCTCATGCTAAGGAGCAGAGAAGTCAGCCACCGCAGAGGGAGGCTGCCGTGGGTCCACGGGGCCACATGCAGATCCAGCAGCACGAGACTCTATCACAAGTAGTGAAGAACTAAGAAGTAATCTCCAAGACTGTCACTGCTGCTGCTGTTGTGTGCCTTGAGCGGATTCCAACTCATAGCAACCCTATATGACAGAGCAGAACTGCCCCACAGGGGTTCGTAGGCTGTGATCTTTACGGAAGCAGATCGCCACATCTTTTCTCCCATGGAGCAGCTGGTGAATTCAAACCGCCAACCTTATAGCACGCCGTGGAGAGCTTAACAATTGTGCCACCGGGGTTCCTCATCTCCAACATTCAAATCCAAAACCCAAACCCATTGCCATCAAGTCAATTCCAATTCATAGCGACCCTACAGATCAGAGTAGAACTGCCCCACAGGGTGTCCAAGGCTGTAATCTTTACAGAAGCAGACTGCCACATCTTTCTCCCGCAGAACGGCTGGTGGGTTTGAACTATCAACCTGTTGGTTAACTTCTGAGCGCTTAACCACTGGGCCACCAGGGCTCCTTTCTCCAAAATTAGGGCTTGATTTTAACTGATAATTGATAGGCATCCAGGATAAAGTTACCCAATTGAACCACTCTGAGGAGAATTTATTTCAAAATTTTCATTTAAGACAATTTACTTTGCTATTTAATGTTTGGCTGATTTAATGACGAGACCTATTTTTGAAAAGAAAAATAATGACTATAGAAGTATACCAACCTGCACACCCTTTGGTTTTGATTACAGCTGAAGCTGAAGGCTGCTTCACAGCCCAGCACTGACTTTGATACTGCATCAGCATTTGATAAAATTGCGTAGACTAAATAAAGGAATGAGCAAATGACCGATGCAGTTACTGAGACTCGAAAGTCAAAATATTGCGTAGGAGATTTTACCCGAAATGGGAATGACTTAAGAACACATGAGCTGTTTCTTGACAGCTGAATTTGAAAACTCTGCAGTTAAAGAACTAAGAAACACTAAAAGCAAGGACCCCAGAATCTGCACAACCTAGCAGAGTCAAGTCTCAATTTTCCTAAGGCGATCATCTGCAGAAAATCTTGCTTTCAACTTCCTAAGACTCTAATGAAGCAGAATGGAAAAGAAATGTCTTTGCTGAGACCACCCACAGTCTTGTGTTTGTATTTCCTCCTCCGAGTATTCCTCAGTCCAACAAGTGATCTTTCAAACCAAAACTCTTAATTACCTAATTATCTCCTCAAAACCTGGAGATGAACATACTAGAAATTCACTTAAAAGAGAAACGAGGGGCGGAGAGGAGAGGCAAGGAGATCCGCAGAGCCTGCAGCTTTGCCTCAGTCAGAAAACTGATACTGTTTCCTAGATCAAGTAGAAGTGAGGAAAAGCTTAAATTGATGAAAAAGATGAGTAAACTGGACAACCTTCATCTCCCTTTTGTGTCAAATTTCCATAACATAGCTTCATTGTTTTTCCACGTTTATGTACCATCCCATAGTAGTAATGTCACAGTAGTGAAACAAAAGCAAAACGAAGGCATTCAAGAAGTATTTTAAATCCTCTGAGGGTTGTATGCTGATTAGCTCTGCAGTGCCTTTATAATATCCACATGTATGATTCATTCGATAACCATTGATATTTCTTTTTGGTAAGCAGCTATTATGTGAAAGCACTGAGCTAACAAAAATAGACCCTATTATTTCTTTAACTGCAGATAAAAAAATATTTAGATGTTCTAACGTGAGGAAAAAGAGCTACTCATATAAGTCTAACAAGAGAACAAATCTGTTTCTGGGAATTTAGTCCCGTTAGACCTACAACTTCTTGAGGCATGGTCTTAAAGAGCTAAGGAGAAAAAGAATGTTCACCCTATCTGCCCCAATAGCTAAATAAACCCTGACAATCAGTGGTATGACAGGTGTATTGCCAGATTATGCTCATATTCTTATTCAGATACTGCGCTACTGATTTAATTACCAACCATACAAGTCCAAAATACCCCTAGAATCCCAAATATATATTTGTTCCTTCTCAGAGCACTATAATAACCCAGACCATGACCAGACAAGGCCTGAAGCACAGCCCAGAGCAGGACAGACTAGGAATATATGGGATGCATTACCAAACCCACAAGGTCAGAAGGAAACCTGGGGGACAGACCCAAGGGCAAGTCCTGGGAAGATGGCTGATCTATCAGGTGGACCATGACGGTCACATGATATGGCCTGTTGTAGGGGAAAAACATCATAAAGTTCAGTAAAGCAAAAAGAAAGTTTTATTCGGACAAAAGTGGGAAGCAAACAAGCATGCCGTGGAGAGCTTAACAATTGTGCCACCAGGGGTCCTCATCTCCAACATTCAAATCAGAGCTAGGATGTGTGCCTGAATCCAAGGAAGGTTACAGAATCATCAGTATATATCAACATCACAAAATGGGTAGAATCATTGAAAGCGTCATCTTTTCACAGATTAGTCAGAAATTGTGATTTTACATTTCGAATCATCTTTCTTAACAATCATTGGTACAGGTTTCAGTTACACAGTCAGGAGAGTCTTCATTGGTACAACAAAGTTCTATTCACTAAATGCTAGCAGAAAAAGACAAAAAGTGAGAAGTCTTTTGTGTTATGCTTGATTGCCCTTTTGTGAAAACTTCCTTAAAATAATTTCTGAGATTGTTCCATCCATTGTCTTATCTCAGGGTCCAGCTGATGTGTCTTTGTGAGTCTGTGAGGGCCCAGCCCCAGCTGGGTCACGTTTCTCCATGCTCAAGGTCAGGGAATAATGCTTCCAAATATTATTTTCTAAATCAGGCCACACAAACACATGGGCGTTAGTGTCATACAGACTTGGCTCAATCTTTTACATGATATGTGTGTGTTACTCATCCTACTTCACGTAAGTACGGAGGCTGTAGAACCAGAACTCAGATCAGACCTGGGCTCTGTCACTTAACATTTATTTCATAAAGTCTAGTCTCAGTTTCCTCATCTATAAACTGGAAAGAGTATTTACACCCACATCATAGAATTGCTCTGAGGACTAAATGAGAAGAATGCCTGGAAAATCCTTAGTACAGTGCTCACGAAACCAATGGATGATTAACTACTAAAATATATTAAATAACAACTTTCAAATGGGATGTTTGAGTGCCGTGGCCTGTGTCAGGCAGCGCACTGAAATTTGGGAGATGAGAGTGAAAAGAAAGCTCGAAACAAACAATGGCCAGTGTTTCCCGCGAGTATCAGCATTAAAGAAGTTTGTTCCTAGGATCTGTCCACAGCGGAATGCGGCCTCTGAACTTCCCTTCAGGTAAAAGACCTGTCCCTGCACATGAGTTACATAAAGAAGGAGGCAAAAGGATCTGGGAAAAGCAAAAATACTACTAAAGAAATCAGGATAGTTTGTGAGTTAACAAAACTGGGCCAACCACAGAGAAACAGACAGGAATCCGGTTATCGGCACTGAGATACACAGTAGGAAATAGGACCAACAAACTAGATGGTTTGGTCTGTTAGTGGAGTGTTGAGGGCTGGCCTAGCAGTCAGGATAATCTGATGCTAAATCTTTGCGGGCATACCTCACAATTTCCTGATGTCTTAGATATGGAGAAAGGAAGAGACGAGGGGACAGAGAACCTGCCAGAATCCAGCAGGTATATAGAAGGCATGTTCAGTATCCTTTAAAAAGTTTTGAAGCAGTTATCCTTATCTGTTGTTGTTGTTGTTAGGTGCCGGCAAGTAGGTTCCAACTCATAGCAACCCTATGTACTACAAAATGAAACACTGCCCGGTACTGCACCATACTCACAATCAATGTTATGCTTGAGCACATTGTTGCAGCCACTGTGTCAATCCATCTCATTGAGGGTCTTCTTCTTCTTCACTGATCCTCTACTTTACGAAGCATGATATCCTTCTCCGGGGACAGATCCCTCCTGACAACATGTCCAAAGAATATAAGACACAGTCTCACCATCCTTGCTTCTAAGGTGCCTTCTGGTTGTACTTCTTCCAAGACAGATTTGTTCATTCTTTTGGCAGCCCATGGTATATTCAATATTCTTCTCCAACACCACAATTTAAAGGCATCGATTCTTCTTCGGTCTTCCTTATTCATTATCCAGCTTTCCCATGCATAGGATGTGATCAAAAACCATGGCTTGGGTCAGGCTCACTTTAGTCTTCAAGGTGACATCTTTGCTTTTCAACACTTTAAAGAGATCTTCTGCAGCAGATTTGCCCAATGCAATGCATCTTTTGATTTCTTAACTGCTGCTTCCATGATAGTTGATTGCAGATCCAAGTAAAATGAAACCCTTGACAACTTCAATCATTTCTCCGTTTATCATGATGTTGCTTATTGGTCCACTTGTGAGGATTTTTCTTTTCTTTATGTTGAGGTGTAACCCATATTGAAGGCGTGGTCTTTGATCTTCATCAGTAAGTGCTTCAAGTCCTCTTGACTTTCAGCAAGCAAGGTTCTGTCGTCTGCATAACGCAGGCTGTTAAAGAGTTTTCCTCCAATCCTGATGCCCCGTTCATCTTCATATAGTCCAGTTTCTCAGATTATTTGCTCAGCATACAGATTGAATAGGTATGGTGAAATAATACAACCCTGACACTCACCCTTCCTGACTTTAAACCACAGAGTATCCCCTTGTTCTGTCCAAACAACTGCCTCTTGATCCATGTAAAGTTTTCTCAGGAGCCCAATTAAGTGTTCTGGAATTCCCATTCTTCACAATGTTATGCATAATTTATTATGATCCACACAGTCGAATTCCTTTGCATAGTCAATAAAACACAGGAAAACATCTTTCTGGTTTTCTCTGCTTTCAGCCAGGATCCATCTGACATCAGCAATGATATCTCTCATTCCACATCCTCTTCTGAATCCAGCCTGAATTTCTGGCAGTTCCCTGTTGACATACTGCTGCAGCCGCTTTTGAATGATCTTCAGCAAAATTTTACTTGCATGTGATATTAATGATATTATTCGATAATTCCCGCATTTGGTTGGATGACCTTTCTTGGGAATAGGCATAAATATGGATCTCCTCCAGTCGGTTAGCCAGGTAGCTGTCTTCCAAATTTCTTGGCGTAGACCAGTGAGCACGTCCAGTGCTGCATCCGTTTGTTGAAACATCTCAATTGATATTCAGTCAATTCCTGGAGCCTTGTTTTTCGCCAATGCCTTCAGTGCAGCTTTGACTTCTTCCTTCAGTACCATCGGTTCCTAATCACATGCTGCTTCTTGAAATGGTTAAACTTTGATCAATTCTTTTTGGTTTAATGACTCTGTGTATTCCTTCCATCATCTTTTGATGCCTCCTGCATCATTTAATATTTTCCTTATAGAACCCTTCACTATTGCAACTTGAGGCCCGAATTTTTTCTTCAGTTCTTCCAGCTTGAGGAATGCTGAGAGTGTTCTTCCCTTTTGGCTTTGTCTCCAGCTCTGCACATGTCATTATCATACTTTACTTTGTTTTCTTGAGCCGCCCTTTGAAATCTTCTGTTCAGTTCTTTTACTTCATCATTTCTTCCTTTTGCTTTAGCTACTTGATGTTCAAGAGCAGGTTTCACAGTCTCTTCTGACATCCATTTTGGTCTTTTCTTTCTTTCCTGTCTTTTTAATGACCTCTTGCTTTCTTCACATATGATGTCCTTGATGTCATTCCACAACTCGTCTGGTCTTCAATCGTTAGTGTTCAACAGGTCAAATCTATTCTTGAGATGGTCTCTAAATTCAGGTGGGATATGCTCAAGGTCATACTTTGGCTTTCATGGACTTGTTCCAATTTTTTTCAGTTTCAACTTGAACTTGCATATGAGCAATTGATGGTCTGTTCCGCAGTCGGCCATTGGCCTTGTTCTGACTGATGATATTGAGCTTTTCTGTGGTCTCTTTCCACAGATGTAGTTGATTTGAATCCTGTTTATTCCATCTGGCGAGGTTCATGTGTACAGTCACCGTTTATGTCGGTGAAAAAAGATATTTGCAATGAAGAATTTATTGGTCTTGCAAAATTCTATCACGGAATCTCCAGCATTGTTTTTACCACCAAGGCTGTGTTTTCCAACTACCAATCCCAGTAATTATCATTGCATCCTGATTGCATTTTTAATCAATTTCAGACTGCAGAAGCTGGTAAAAACCGTATCCTTTCTTATCACACCTAAAGTGTCACCATTTCACTAGAGGTTAGAAACAATTGCCTCCAAACCAGGGCAACTCATTCACAGGTATGATAGTCCTGGACATGTTTGCCTGGGTATCCATTCCTGATCCTTCCACCGAAGGATGGTTGATCTCTGCAGGCTACATCTTCCCAGTTCCCTTCTCTGCTGGCTTCTGCCTGGGTTTAGCAAGTTGAAGACATGAACCATTAAGACATTTGCTCTCTGCTTCATTCAGCTGCATCATTTCCTCCATGGCTCCACCTCTCACGGTCCCAGCTTCCACCCTGAGCTTCAAACCCTAGCCTATGGGGCCAACCACACCTCCTCGTTTTGCTCCTTGGGCTCAGGCTTTCTGCTGTTGCTAATCCCCGGGCTGCCTCATGGCCCTTGATTAGTTTCTTAACTCGTCATCATCTATATAACAAGTCCCCTACATTAAATTTCCTTTGTTTAAGTGATTCTGTTTTCCTGGTTGTATTCTGACTTTTACTGTGTGAATTACTATTTTCCACAAAACCCACACCTCATTCTCATACTTGGTTACTCATCAATCAACAGGATCAGGGCACCCTTATATATACCGTGGATGCAGGGCACCCATATATATACCCTGGATGCAGGCCACACCCCAGGGAAGGGCGTAACTTGAGTGAGGGTGTGACTTGAGTCACGCCCTCCTGCAAGGCTGTAACTCAAGATACACCCCATAACCATCCTGCCTCATTAACATGTACAGGTTAGGATTTACAACATATAAAATGGAGGATAATTAGGATAATTACAACAGATCACAAAATGGAGGACAACCATACAACACTAGGAATCATGGCCTAGCCAAGCTGACACAGAATCCCAAACATCACAAGTTCCATACACCTTATTTGCATAGTTCCACTCAATCATTGTGTGTGAGAGAGTCACAGAGACCATGGCTAGAAGGGCCATACTAAGTAATTTACTGCCCAGTAGGCTTATTTAGTTCAGTTTAGGTTAGGTTAGGATAGGTTAGTTTAGTGCAGTTTAGTGTAGTTAGTTTAATTTAGGCTCTTTTGGCCCCAA
Organism: Trichechus manatus latirostris; assembly: GCF_000243295.1. Lineage (NCBI taxonomy): Eukaryota > Metazoa > Chordata > Mammalia > Sirenia > Trichechidae > Trichechus > Trichechus manatus. The sequence continues at coordinate 93,150 of NW_004444266.1, forward strand.
TCTATTCATTTCCTGTTCCTTCTGTAATAACCACAAATTATACACGTTTATTCTCCTACAGTTCTGGAGCTCAGAATTCTGAAGTACATTTCTCTGGACCAAAACCAAGCCCAGGGCTGTGCTCCTTCAGAAGGTTCCAGGGAAGAATCTGTTTCCTGGTCTCTTCCAGATCCTAAAGCTTCATTACTTACATTCCTTGGCTCATGGCCGCATCATCCAATCTCTTCTCCATTGTTACCTTGCCTTCCCCTCTTCTGTCATAAAATCTTCTTCTACCTCCCTCTTAGAACGACACTTGTGATTACATTTAGGGCCCACCCAGGTAATCCAGGATAATCTCCCCATTTCAAGATCCTTAATTTAATCACATCTGCACAGATCCTTTCACAAGAACCATATTATGTAACATTCATAGGTTCCAGATATTAAAACCTAGATACTGTGGTAAGCCTTTATTCCCTCTACCATGTCTAATTCCATAAGTGAATTACACATCGCTGGATGTTAAATAAGGAGCCCTGGTGGCGCAATGGTTAAAGGTCAGCAGTTCGAACCCACCAGCCACTCTGAAGGAGAAAGATGTGGCAGTCTGCTTCCATAAAGACTTCAGCTTTGGAAACCCTATGGGGAAGTTCTACTCCTTCCTTTAGGTCACTATGAATTGGAATCAACTCGATGACAATGGGTTTTAGATGTTAAATGGTTTCTCTTGAAAATCAGTTGGACTTTTTTGTCACATATTTGCTAATTGAGTGAAAGTTTCTATAGCCCTTGAGGTAGTCACAGCAATCTCTCCTGGCTATATGCATTCTATTATCCAGTCTGAAAGATTTGGCATTTTTTAATGAATTAAATTGTACTGTCTGGTGAGTGGCAGGCAAAACTTTTCCACATATGTCCGAGATTAAAAGACTGTATTAAGTTGTAATTAACTTTTTGGAGAACAATTTGCAAAACAATTGATCGTCCCTTTACAAAAAAATAACAAAAGGGAGTTCTATTTCCACCAAGTGTTTGCTTGTTACATTCCAAAGGTCTATTTCTTTGCTCTTTTGAGTGCACAGTAACTTTTCATTCAGTGCTGCATCAAAGTGTACTTTTTTTAAATCATTTAAAGGAATAGCCTAGAATCCTATTTTAAGTTAAAATTCAATTGCATATGGTGCTACCAACTGGAATAAATTGACTGAGGTGACAATCTGGCAGATTTTTTTTACACTTAGCTACATTCCAAGTAAGATTCCATTTTACTTGGATCTACAATCAACGCCCATGGAAGCAGTAGTCAAGAAATCATACCGCATATTGCATTGGGCAAATCTGCTGCAAAAGACCTCTTTAAAGTGTTAAAAATCCAAGATGTCACTTTAAGGACTAAGATGCGCCTGACCCAAGCCATTGTATTTTTAATTGCCTTGTATACATGTGAAAGCTAGACAATGAATAAGGAAGATCGAAGAAGAATTGATGCCTTTGAATCATGGTGTTGGCGAAGAATATTGAATATACCATGGACTGCCAGAAGAACAAACAAAGCTGTCTTGGAAGAAGTACAGTCAGAACGCTCCTAAGAAGGGAGGATGGTGAGACTTCATCTCACGTACTTTGGACAGGTTATCAGGAGGGACCAGTCCCTGGAGAAGGATATCATGCTTGGTAAGGTAGAGGGTCAGCGAAAAAGAGGGAGACCCTCAATTAGATGGATTACACAGTGGCTTCAACAATGGGCTCAAACATAGCAACGATTGTGAGGATGGTGCAGGGCCAGGCAGTGTTTTCTTCTGTTGCACACGGGGTCGCTGTGAGTGGGAACCAATTCTACGGCACCTGACAACAACAACAAAGTTCCCATATGCAGAGTCAATGACAATTAAATCAAAATTTACTCTTCTGCTTGAGGTCCAGTACATTTACTTTGATTTTGATTGTACGATGCCTTCCAGCTGAAGAAACTTTAAAATGTGAAACAATAATCATCTTAAAAAGCAAAAATATGATAATTAACTTGGGTGAGTTTCTTATCTGTTTTTACATTTGTATGATCTTATAAAATCACAACTAGCTTAACTATGCCATATTCCAAACTAAATTTGCATGACCTATGTGGTTGGTTGGTGTTTTATGGTAAGGGTGACTTGATTTGATAGTAAATAAAGTCATCCCGCCATAAAGTTATTTCCTAAAAAACCTCACTAATTCTAAATTTCTGCTCAAATCCATTTCTGTTAAGGTATATATATTTTTTTCTATCATTTTGTATTACAAAGTCAAAAAGTCCAATCTGTATAGAACATTACCTTTGAACAAAAAAAAGTCACAATTTCCTTAGCACCATAAATACCACAAGGTATTCACACTTTAAAATTTACCCCCGTGATATAAAGCTTAAATAACATATTTCACATGTTTCATAGGAAAACCATTTCTGCAAACATTATTAGGATTACTCTGTGATCCCAAGAAAGAGTTTTATGATGATGTCCCTTACATTCTTTCACTCATTTATTTATTCATTCATTTTTCATTTAATGAATATCTATTTAATAAGTATCTACACCAAGCAGGTTCTAGGGAAATAAGAGATTAAGAATTCAAGATAAGTAAGAAACTGGAATTCTCCTGTAGTCAGGAAGAAAGGCATGCAGTTGGGTGTTACCACAGAAGTCCATCAAAGCACTGTGGGAGCACATAGGACCAAGTGATTTATACCATCTGGAAAATTCAGTGAAGAGTTCAAAAGAGAAGAAGCATTACAAGGTCTTATAAAATGAGTACAGAGTTATCAAACGGATAAAAAGCATTAATGTGTGCGTATTGCATTTCTACTAGCAAGATGACCTGTACTCTAGCCCCCAACTGGCCACTCTACTCTGTGTCCATAGACACTTCATTTCCCCTCTCTGCACCTCTGTGTTGGAATGAACAATCAGTAAATGTCAAAAATTGCATGATTCACACACTCCAATCAGAATTTATTCTCACTCATGCCATCACTGTGACCCACCCCATGACACTCTGCTGATCAGAGAAAACAGGCAATAAAACATTGATCAAAAGAGTGATAATACTCACTGTACCATATCCTCTATGACAGGGATGTCCAGTCAATTGATTGGACTGATCACTGGTCCTGGGAATATTAAAAAAAAAAAAAAAAAAAAGTTGCCATTGAGTTGACTCCAACTCACGGTGACCTCATGTGTGTCAGAGTAGAATTATGCTCCATAGGGCTTTCAATGGCTAATTTTTCAAAAGTAGATTACCAGGCCTTTTTTCCAAGGTGCCTCTGGGTGGACTTGAACTGCCAGCCTTTTGGTTAGCAACTGTCATGGATTGAACTGTGTCCTCCAAAAATATCTGTCAACTTGGCGAGGTCATGATTCCCAGTACTGTATGATTGTGTAATCTGATGTGATTTCCTTATGTGTTATAAACTCTATCACTGTGATGTAATAAGATAGATTAGCTGCAGTTATACTGATGAGGTCTACAAGATTAGAAAGTGTCTTAAGCCAATCTCTTATCAGATATAAAAGAGAGAAGCGAGCAGAGACACATGGGAACCTCATACTACCAAGAAAACAGTGCCAGGAGCAAAGCGTGTCATTTGGACTGAGGTTCCTACGCAGACAAGCTCCCAGACCAAGGAAAGATTGATGACATGGACTTTCCTCCAGAGCTGAGGGAGAAAGCGTTCTCTCCTGGAGCTGACGCCCTGGATTTGTATCCTACTAGACTGTGAGAGAATAAACTTCTCTTTGTTAAAACCATCTGCTTGTGGTATTTCTGTTATAGCAGCACTAGATGACCAAGACAGCATCAAGCATGTTAACTGTTTGCACCACCCAGGGATTCCCTGGGAATATTACAATGGTCTATAACCATCACTTCCCATAGCTGGACAGCACATCCATCAGGGAAAGAAAATGTTTCAGGTCCTTCTTCCTAGCTTGCAGATACTCCAAGCAGGATCGTAACAGAGCCAGACTCTTCTATCACAACATCCACTCTACGGAAAGAGACATGAGCCTTCAGGTGGAATCCATAGGGTTTTGTCCAGTCATATCCCCTTCCCCATGTGAAATGTCCACTTTTTACTTGTCCCTCTTTCAACCCCACTAAGTGGTTTCCCTTTGTCTAATAAGTTCCACCTTTTCTATCAGCATGCAAAGCTCTTCAAAAATATCCTCATCTCGGGCATTATGCTGAGTGAAATAAGTCAATCACCACAAAAGAACAGATATTGTATGAGACCAGTACTGTAAAAACTCATGAAAAGGTTTACACACAAAAAGAAACAATCTTTGATGGTTTTGAGGGGGAGGAGGGTGGGGATGGAAAAGCACTAAATAGACAATAGATAAGTGGTAACTCTCGTGAGAGGTAAGACAGTACACAATACTGGGGAAGCCAGCACAACTTGTACAAGGAAAGGTCATGGAAGCTCCATAGACACATCCAAACTCCCTGAGGGACC